>NC_085857.1:19715609-19738109 GCF_034702125.1 Engraulis encrasicolus
CTAGCTGTCTGTATTCTGACGGTCTCTCTTTCCCCAGATCTTGGTGTAAAAGTAGTGCTGAGTTATGCATTCGGCCAGATTCACACAAAAGCGTGGCGGAACTGCAGCGAGAAGGTCTGTCTGTTTCTGCATAGTCTGCTTAGTCCAGTTCAAAATCCCCTCCACGGCCAATGCTAGTTTGCAACTTTACCGCACCGCTACTGCCCGACTACCGCGGTTGGTGTGGAAGGACAGATGTGTTGCCATGTATTTTCACCACAGCCAGTACAAATCGCTTCCGTCCCCCTCCCGCTTCCCCGCTTTGGTGTGAAATAGGCCTTATAGTACTACACACATTGACCATGGGATGTTTATTCAAGATATGGATCTTCTGTCAATGTCTGTTTTCCGGGGTCTGGCAAAGCAATCAGACATGAATGACCTACTACGGTTTCAGCCATAGTGCAGACAGACACTCCTATTCTCTTCCCTCGCCTGTGCGATATCCCACTCCCACGTCCAGTGATTTAAAAAGAAAGCAAAAATGTTGTTTATTCATTTCATCATGCAATCTGGAAGTTGAGACCGGGATGAGTTTTGCAACGGATTGTGAAACCCCATGCTCTGGAGGAACATTATTTAGCTGTTTTGTGTATTCTTTCAGAATTCCCTGTCTTATCGTTTTTCAGACGCTTTACAGATGAGGCTAAGCAAACTATTTTTCTTCCCATGTTTTCATTTAGGTAAACTCTTAAAAGCATTATTTTGTGGCGTTTTGATGCTGAGTTTGTTCCTTTCTTTGCATTCTGTAGTGTACATGAAAAAGAACGTCTAACACCTTCAGTCCTATGGCCTGATGAAAGCCAGCCAAGTCAGAAACATGTTGGCAATGTTTCTTTTTTGACAATAATCTTGCCTTTTTACACTATTTTATACCTTTTATCCAACTATTTTTGGAGAGTGCCTTTGATTTCACACGTATACCCTGTCATGGATCCTGTTTGATAGGGCTAAATCCATGTGAGTCCTTTTTAATTGGGTTAAACCAGTTTCCACCTTTTTGTATAAGAAGGGATCCATCACTTTGACCAGCAGAATGTTTTTTTCGCAGGCTCTAGCACACGCTTAGACAGTGCATGTCGGGCAGATGTCAGACTGAGCTGTGGCATGTGGGAGAGGGAGGTCATGTTGGAGGGATGACCAGCAAGTGCTCATCAATCATACTGTGGCGGAGCAACAGGCCTCGGAAATTAGCACGCTCAGCAACAAGGGAAGAGGAATACAAGGAAAAGGTTGATCTGCTCTTACGGTTCAACAATGCAAACTTTTATTTTAGGGCTGACGATAAATAATCTATTAATCGTTGGTCGACCAAATTCGCCTGCGACCAAAAGTCGATTGGCAAAAGTCGGGAGGCTACAGTGCACTTGAAGTAGCCTTTTCCACTTCTATTTACTTTATTTAACTAAAAAGTTCAGTGTTTCGATCCATTTGTAGTTGGATTGGCATGGCCTTGTGGTGAGGGAGGTGGACTTAGGTAAGGGTGGGATTTGAATCTGTAACCCTCTGATCTTCTCCCTAGACATCCATCTATGGCTGAAGTGCCCTTGAGCAAGGCACCTAACCCCACATTGATCCAGGGACTGTAACCAATACCCTGTACTGTCTGTACTGTACTGTACTGTACTGTACATGTCTCTTTGGATAAAAAAGTGCCGGCCAATTGTAATGTAATGTAAATTAATCTTATGTTTTTGGAGCATTAAGATGGAGTGTGTAGACCAACCTTTTCCTACTGTTGTCTAGCCTGCAAAAGCTACTTTGGTTGAGTGCACCCACCCAGAAAAAAACACAAGCAATGAGAACCCATCAATATCATCTGCAGTGTGTGTAGGATTTGATACGGCTTTGCGATTTGTTCCCAGACATACAGCATCTCCCATGACTCAATAGTCCTTTTTGTGAGCAGTACTGTGCCAAAGTCATGACGAAATTCATTTCTGTTTCAGTGGATGTTTTCTCACTTATCACTGTAGTTTCATTATACCACTGTGGCATATACAGTAACATACACTAACTCAGTGTTTCTCAACAGGGGTGCCATAAATTATGTAATATAATACATATTTGTCCAAATTGATAAGTTAATGCTAGTCAGTGGAATCTTTCATCTGCCATTTACGCACAATAAAGTAAATATAGGTCGCCTCAGTCAGCTGTAACTTGGAACGTAGGTTGTGTGACATCTCCAAATGTGTTACATTTCTAAGCTTGTGTGGTATCGAATGCGATGCCATGTTACAGCTTGTTGGTTTGGGGGGCCTTGAAATTTTTCATGAATTGAAAGGGTGCCTTGCCTAAAAAACGGTTGAGAAACACTGCACTAACTGACCTTTTCTTCCAGTACCCCCTCTAGCAATGTGATACTGTCCCAATATGAACACAATAAAAACTGTTCCATTGCACCATTGCTGCATCGATAAACGGTAATATCTTAGCTTACAATATTCGCTACATTACAGTGCAGATCATCACCAGTTCAGGACTGACAATCGGTTCAGTGTGAAATGTCTTTGCAAGTCATGATGATGCCATTCACACGTAACATTTCCCAGCTTTCTTCCTTCCTTTCTCTCATAGAGTTATTTCTCTCTCTCTATTTCTTTATTTCTTTCTTTCCTGTTTTTTTTTAATGACATAGGACAATCTTAGAGAAAGACAGGGCAGGCAGGCTTGGATTCGAACCCAGGTCCCCAGACTTATGGTATGGTATACTGTGGCCCACTGAGCCACAGTATCCCCCTCCCAGTTTCCCCTTTTAAAGTGCCCCAGACGTGTAATAGCTGAGCATGGCCTTGCAGTGAGCGTGGAAGAGGAACGAGATCTGTGGTGTCAAGTCGACCGCTAACTTCATTTGAATCACACACTCCATAATTCTTTCAAATCTAATATTGCTCTGAAGAACACCAAGTGGAGAGTGCAAAGTCTTATCCCAGACTCTGCCACTGAGGTCAAAGCAAAGCACAGTTTTATGTAGAGTACTTTGTTTCCCTTCCAAAAAATGTGAGGTTCAAATCTAGGTCAAAGCTCAAAACTGATTAAAAAAAGAAAAGGCAGCACTGATATGAGCATACTAACTCGGTTAATGTCACTAAGGCAACATTATAGCATTACATTACATTACATTAGTATTTAGCAGACGCCTTTGTTCAAAGGGACTTACAAGGAGCAATTTAAACAAGAACAGGGTAAGGCACAGTGTACAGTTGCAACACTGATAGCATTGTCCTTCAAAGAGTAAAGAAGAGGACAATGCATTAAAAAGTAGCAAACAAAAGTAAACAAAAGACCTCAAGGTGCAGTGTACAGTTGCAACACACACATTGTCAAACACAAGGTAATAGAAGCAACATTAAATAATAGGAAGGTAACAAGGCAAATTGGATAATAAGCAAGACATCTAGGCGCAGTGTACAGTTGCAACACTGGCAACAATGTCCAACACAGTGATAAAGAAAAAATAAGTAAAGGAGTATAATAGCAGTATAATAGCAGTATAATATCTGTGCACAGCCCCTCACACTGTGATTTCCCATATTCCCCTTTTTAAGTGCCCCATACCTTACACAGTGGAGCTCGACCTTGCAGTGACCATGCAAGAGGAACAAGACCTGCAGTGTCGGTCCACCACTCAGGTCATTTGAATCACACACTCAGTAATTCTTTCAAATCTAATATTGCTCTTGAGCATGCCCAGGGGCCTGTGTGATAAAACCTTATCCCAGCCTCTTGCCATTTCTCCATCCAGGTCATTACCCCACTCTGTACAATAAACTCCACCGTGCTAATTCGATCCCAACAGTGTAAGACCAACACTTTGAGTGGTAAATCCGACTTTCCAAGTGTTGAATTGTCACGAAAATATATCCTGTGTGTCTACCCAAACCTCTTTTTCCCTTTTTTGTCTGGCTCTGCGGTGACCCAAGTCCCTGCTCCTGAGTCAGTCCATTCATCACACACCTACACACATCTGGATATGAGCTCAGCTCCGTATAGAAAGGGACGCTGAGAAACTCCATATCTCTGACCACTAGGCTGCACCCCTATCAGCATGGTGTCACCGTCATGTCTGGCGTATCTCCCTGCAGAGTTTTTTGGCCTGCTACTGCTGACTGAGCTGAAGGATGAAATGCGAAACATCCTAAATAACTTTAGGAAGTCGGGGAAATGTGGGCCTGAAACGAAATATCTCCGTATTTTTCTGTGGTGTGTTTTTTGCAGAGACGATATACAGTAAGCGAACGTATGGAACTGCTCAATGCTATCTTTCCTGCCGCAACTCACACAAATATGCTCACAGAATACAGTCTTTAGAGTTAGGCCAAAAGAAATACTATTTCAAAATATAATCCTGAGCATTATATCTCGGAATATACTGTATAAATGTTAGTTATTGCATTATATTGCATGAGAAATTTTAATGAAAAAAGTATTACACTGCGTCCTTCTCTCCGCACAAACTTTAAAAAACATTCATTCGGGGTGAATAAAAGAGAAGAATGGGAGCAAGTGTGCAGACATTCCACTATGTCATATTCGGATATTTATTTCCCGGCGCCTACTTTTTTCGAAGCGTGTAACACCATCTCTGCACTCTCATCATGAATGCAGAAATATGACTCTAGACAGTATTGCAACGCCTTCTAGTCTATCGTCTATTTGTCCAAACAAGTGAGCTTCACAAGGCCAAGTAAGCTGGCTGTTATACCATGCAACATTATAACCGTAAGTTACAGCAGAATGTGTTTATTGTCAAATGGTTCCCTTTAAAATGTAACCAAAACATAACAGTTTAATATTAGTGTTAGGTTATTCAGTAACGATACATTATGCACTGATATGTTGCGTCACCTTATTTTCGTATCGTCAGTTTGCTCAAACAAGTGAGCGTCACTAGTAGGGGTGTAAATCACAGCTTCCATGGCGATACGATTCAATATCGATTTCTTTTTAAGGCAGCGATTCGATTATTTTTGTTACGATATGATTCTCTTTGATTTTTTTCCCCAATTACTTCTCCACTTCCATTATGTTGCACATTATACAATAGTTAGATCCGGTCAATTTATTTTGCGATATCTGATTGGATGAGACGCGTTCTACTGGCATTCTACGCGTCGGTATGGAGGATGATGGTGGACATCATCCCCGGAGACTCATCACACCTAATAATCACTCCGCCGTGGATAGAATGTAACCAGGGCCGCGCATTTTGAACTCGCCATCATTCTATCTCATAGTCTACTGCGGAGAAAGTGAATGTAACCAGGGCTGCGTAGTTTGAACTCACCATCATTCTATTCCATTGTTCTATGCTGGACTAAGTTGGGCGCACGCACGCCCGCATGACAGAGACGCGTATCCCAGTTGGTAGCTGGCAGAGAGGAAAGAAGTTACCTGATTCTACAAGTAGTCCAGTTGTCTTCGGCTTCGTGCCTATGGCCGAACCACACCAGGGAGGATGTCAGTGCACATCATCCCTCCCACTCGAGTCATATTGCTTAAATGAACAGCTAGGGCATTGGGCAGGGGCCAGCGATTTGATTATTTTCAATACTTAAGAATACCCCACTATACGATACGATACGATACGATACGATACGATACGATACGATACGATACGATACGATACGATACAAGACGATACGATTCGATTGTTGTCCGTGGGATCGATGCATCGATACATATCGGTTATTATTCACACCCCTAAGTCACTAGGCCATCAAAGTAAGCCGAGACCCATGGCTTGTGGCAACTCCTCTGCTGCTCTTGCTGACGGCAATTATGCCATTACCGTACAATTACAGTCTCTTCAGGACGTTTTGAAGAAGCAAAGTGTTCATGGCTAATGGAGCCCGCCTCACCTCGAGGCGTTGATCCACGGGGCCCCGACATGAACTTTCCTTAAGAAACGCAAAGCATCTATGGATGGCAGAAAAGGTCCTTTGTTGCGATCCCCACATGGATTACAGCAAGTACACAGGCCTCAATGCATCAAAGAGATTGACCCTGAAAGGTCCATGAAAGCCGGTGTTTGAAGTCTGGGCGAGCATTGATTGAGTAAGTAGTGTGGAACCCTGTAATTATGGCGTGACAGTGCCGCAACATGGTTGTAGTATGTTTTAGTGTGTTGGCGTTGGTGTTTAATGTAGTCGTCTCCTCGTTTGACTCTTGGCCTGTCTCTGTCTGCCTCTTTGTCTCAGTTTTCCACCAAACAGTCCCCCCCCCTTTAGGTCTGTCTTAATGTTTTTTTTTCTCCCTCTCTTCTCTGTGCCCCCTGTGTCTGTTTCTCTCCGCATCCCCCCCTCCCTCTCTAATTCTCTCTCATTCTGTATCTCTGTTATCGCTGTTTCTCTTTTTCTCTCTCTCTCTCTTTCTCTCTCCACCACTAAGAGCTGCAGCACAGGATATTATAAATAATCCATCCCAATGTCACATTTTCGAAAAACTGCTGCGTGTGTGCTCAGAACCCTCGCTGATGTTCCACAGAAGCCTCGGCTGATGCTAGAGTAGCTTAGCTTCAACTCACCCTTGACCAGCACAGTTGTCCACAACACAGAGGCTATTTCAGTCAGGTATGTGGTGTCTGGATAAGGCGCGAGCCCAGACAAAGTTAGTAACCCTAAATGCATATTTAATATGAAGGTAGGCCATCCTGTGGTAGCGCGAGTTTTTACCTCATAAACACGGGGTGCAGCAATGGATGGAGTGTTTTTTTGGGGTAGAACAAAATGTCCCCCCTCAAACAACAGATGTTGGGGGGTGGTCCACTCTCTGTCTTAGACACTCTGCGTAGCCCTTGAATAATTGATCAAATATTGACTTTTTAGCTTTTCTTTGAAGCTTTCTCCCCATTAAAATAGAACATAGGGCAGCTCTTAAGAAAGCTCATTGCTTTTGAAAGCCTCAGAGGAAAGGAAAAAGCGTTTTTTTTCACCCTCCTCCACCTATGATTATGGTTTCCCTCTGTTCCTTCCCCTGCGTCAGCAGTTGTCAAGACCTTTCAACGATAAGCACACTTTGCAATTAAAGAGGCGATTTAAGGCCACTGGATGGAAGGAGAAGAAGATTCAGTTTGAGTTTTATTGCCATGGCTTATTTAGCGGCCGGCTGCTTCTGCCATGTGTTTTAGAGAGCAGTGGTCTTGCCATCCATCTCCCCCCCCCCGCATATTGCAATTTACACTCGGTTGAACTGCGAAGAAAGGATACGAGCAGCAGGGCCGCTGAGAGCTTTTGGCCAGTCCCGGGCTCAATCTACTCTATACCATGTAAAGGGGCTCCCTCTCTCCCTGGGCCCAGGACAACTCACCCCCTTGTCGGCTTCCCTGATGGGCATATTACAAGGGTCGCTTAGGCCCGGGACAGTCTTATGAAAGCCCCCCACTCCCCACCCCCTTCATCCTGGACATCTCACCCCTTTGTTGGCTTCCCCGATGGGCGCAGTAATTGGGAGGTGACAAACTGTCCACTGTAAGGGCCTAGTAGAAAGGTCATGATAATGCGCTGACGACCTATTGGGCAAACTCCTCTCAGAAGACCCCTCCCCTAGATGTCTTGACTTGAGGTAGCATTTCAAATTCTAGAGATGCCATCGTCACAATTGCGCATAAGGAAATGCTGAAACGGCATCTCTCGTGTAACAAAACTGCTGAAGACCAAAATCAACTGAATTCATCGGACCTGATTCCTCTTAGCAAGTCAAGCAAATCACTCAGATGTTAATAGAGTGACTTTTCAACTTGGTGTCTTTGTGTGGCTTTTGGTTAATAAGTTGACCTCAGTGCAGCCATGTCCCAGCACTTGCAAAACATTGAAAACACCCCGAGCGACTTGGGCTCTTTTTGTTTACAGATGTGTGGGTGTAATTCTTTGCAGCCGAGCCGTGTGCATGTGCGCTTGTGAAGCCAAACTTGAACAAAGTCAAAACAGTACCTCAGTTTGTAACCATCCATCCGTAGATCTCCATTTGTGCACAAACAAAAGCAACATATTATATTTTTTTATCTTACCGCTTGAAAACATCCCAATCTACAGTTGTGAGCAATAAACAAGTTTTCCCCAATGTCTTATTCATACCTATTTTTTTTTGTTAAGCTCGTTCGGGCCGCCGTCTTGTGTTAACAAATGAGGCATGGAGCACTCAAGCTAGCCCCTGCGGAGTCCCCTGACCAAGAGCTCATCAGAGCGAGGGAAATTTATGGGCAATCTGGGAATGGGCCTCGGAAGGGGAGAAAAAAGAAAGAAAGAGAGAAAAGAAAAGAAGAAAAATCCTCAAGAGCTTCTTGCAAGCAGCCCCTGTGTGTCTTTGGTGTCCCCCTCCTAAGAAGCTCCTCTGCAGGAACAGAATGAGGGATTTGACACTCTCAAGGAAATGCACTCAAGTCCGCAGTGGGAACAGGACTTGAGCTTTTGGAGAGATTCGGAGGGAATGTGGTTGGGTGGTTTGGTGTGGGGCCGGATTAAGATGACCATGGGCCCCTAGGCTACAGGTTGCTTTGGGTCCCCCCTGGAAGGCCAATTTTGTGAACAATTTGCATAGACAGTGTCATAATTACAAGCAAGGCATTAAGGATGACATGTCCAACTGTACTCAACACGAGAGATTAATTTTTCAATATTACATCGTCACAATTCTGCAATTCAGCCCCCCTAGCAGTTGGGACCCCCTAGGCTGCAACCATATCTAGCCTGTGCATTAATCTGGCCCTGGTTGGGTGGGTTGTGTGTGGTGGTGGTGGTGGTGGTGGTGGTGGGGTAGTTTTAGGGGGACACTTGGGAGGTGGGCGATGAAGGGGTTGGATTGCCGGTCACAGTAGTGAAAGCAGCTGTGTCTGCCTTTCGTTTTTTTTTTTTTTCTTTCTTCTCCCTCCCCTGGCTTTTTTGTACTCCTCCGCAGTGCTATTGTTCAGACTCACCAGTCCTTAGAGACTCATGAAGACTTGCTTGAAAGAGAGAGAGAGAGAGAGAGAGAGAGAGAGAGAGAGAGAGAGAGAGAGAGAGAGAGAGAGAGAGAGAGAGAGAGAGAGAGAGAGAGAGAAGGGTGGCGGTCGCCAACTTTTTTTTAAAAGGCTGAAAAAATAGAGAGGGGCTCTGCAGTCTTGTAACCTCCTCCTCCCTCTCCTTCTCCTCCACGTACACCTTCCTCCTCCCCCATAGTTTTTAACGAAAATAAATGCTTGAAAAAAATATGTTCCTTTCCCCCAGAAAGAAAGGCTTTCTCCATATGTCCATATGGATGTGTGTCTGGAGATTTGCAATCATTGGTGAACAGCACACTGGCCCCCACTACCATCAACCCTTCAACCCAGAGCTGCAGCCACCCCTACCTAGCCCCACCACCACCATCATCATCATCATCCCCAGCACTGCACAGCACAAGCTGCCTTCCTCCTTCCAAGCTGATAAAGAAAGTGTGCGTGCGCGTGTGCGTGTCTGTGTGCATGCTATCATTTGGTTCACCTCACCTGCCAACCACCCTCCCTCATTCTTTTCACCTCAGAGAGGGAGAGAGAGAGAGAGAGAGATGTCAGTAGAGAGGGGGGGTATCAGTAGAGAGAGCTGGTGAGAGAGGGGGAAATCAGTTTGGGGAGAGAGAAAAGGTGGGGGTTGAGATACAGACCAAAAGTTTCCCTCCCTGAAGTGGGAGAGAGAGTGGTTCAGTTCTGATCAGACCCAGCCAATGGTGGTGCCTGTTCCCCATCAAGAAGAGCCGAAGAGTAACTGTAGGCAAGAGAAGAGAAAAAAAAACACTGTGGAGGAAAAGAGTTTCTACACCTAACCAAACAGAGGGATCTCTTGGGGGAGCCAGACCAGGAGACAGACACAGACAGACAGACATACAGGCAGGCACAAGAGAATAGCTGGTCCTGCTGTGAACCAAGTTTGTTGAGAAAATAAGGCTGAAGATCTCCTTTTCCCCTCTCTTCTCATTCCTTGCTTCCATACAGGCAGAAGAAGGCGCAGCATTACCAAACTCCTGGCCCTGCCGCCGCTGCTGTGAATTAGCTTTCCTGATAAAATAAGGCCTACTCAGACAAGACAGACAGGCGAGGAAGAGACATTACCAATCGATCCTGCTCCTGTTGGATGTGAATGTGAAGCTTGCTGAGGAAATAAGGCCAAGGATCCTTTTTTTCCTCCCAACTTTTTCCTCGTTCCTGTCTTCTACTCCCCGCCGGTGTCAGGTTAGTGTCCTGCTCACAATCTTTTTTTTTCTGTCATTTTCACAGTTCAGTCTGGGGATTAGCATAACAGCTGTTACCAGTACTGAAAGTACCATGAGTCTTTGATTTCCATTTCAGTTGCTGGTAGTGACCAGACCGTCTGTCTGTTGCATAACTCATCGTCTGTAAAAGTTATTCCGCTTTTGATGATAATTGGGCTTTTTGTCAAGTACCTTCAACTTGCATTTTGAAAATTTTAAGAATTGCCTTCAAGTAAAGTAGAAGGGTTGGTGGTTAGCGGACATGGTCAATGTCAGTTCTCTTGCCAATTCGTTGCGTAATTTGTCTGTTGCAAAAAATGGGCCCCTTTTGATGATAATTGGGCTTTTTGTCCTGCACCTCCAACGTGCATTTTGAAAATGACATTGTCATTTAAAGCATTCCCTCCAACCAAAGCAGAGTGGTGGTTAGTGGCGGTAAGTGGCCATGTCCAATGTCAGTTCTCAAATTTGCTGCCCTGTTAGTGATCAGAGTCTGTGCCATAACTAAATATGTTTCTCTTTTTGATGATTATTGGACTTTTGTCCTGTCCCTTCAGCACAGAATTTTGCTGGATTGCCATTTCTTGTCACCAAAGTAAAGCAGAACAGTGGAGTGGCTGTGAGTGAACATGTTCACTATGATCAAGGGTGCATTTCTCGAAACCATAGTTGCTAACTACTGTACTTTAGCTACTTTGTTGTTTACAATGCAATTTCTCATTGGCAACTACCCACGTTGCTAACTAGCTAGCAAGTACACTTTTGAGAGACACACCCCAGACCTGTCGCATAGCTTTGTCTGTTATTCTCTTTTGATCATAATTTGACTTGTGTATTTGACTCCTTAAGGAAATGGCATTGCCCTTTAAAGTATTCCCTCCAAGAAAAGCGGAATGGTTACTGGTAGTTATTGGGGCCACGTGTAATGGACGAAATGTGTGCATATTATTAGTTCTGCCTGAGGAAGATGGTGGCCAAAACATCACCTTTTGGTGCACTTTGTATTCTTCACTGCGGTTAGCGGCCATGGTCAATGTCGGTCTTCCTCCTAATTCGCTGAGCCCTGGGCCCTGGGTCACCGCGACCTCTTGAGTAGATTGATGACTCGGTTGTTGATTGAAGAGGTGAAAGGGAGGTGGGAGGGAGGGGAGAAAGAGCCCCTCCCATTGGCTGGCGCTCCTTTGAATTGTTTTACATCATCATCCCCTGTGTGGAAAACTAAGAAAGCAAATTAAACATTTTAGGATTGCAGAGGGTTGCCTAAATGGGAAAAAGCTTTGTAAAAGAGTCTGTTATATGTGTATAAAAGCTTTTGATTACACAGTTTGTTTGTTGATTGAAGCATTGGGAGGGAGGGGGATGGAGGGGAGAAAGATAACCCCCTTCTTTTGGCTGCATGGGGCTCCAGTGTTTGTGTTTGTTGAAAGGGGAGATCTCCGTTGGCCTTGCCTCAGGGCACTGGTGCTCTTTCCGTTGTGCTCCCTCAACAAACCCCCGACCCCAACCCCTCTGTTGCTGCTGCCCTGGTGTCTTTGCCTGCGGGTCTGTAACCCTTACCTGTAAGAAGTGCTTCTCAACAGGGGGCGGTACAGCCCCCCAGGTGGCATTGCGGTGCTCTAGGGGGGCGTTGAGAAGGATACAGCTGAGAGGGGGTGGTGCTTAGTTGCCATTGGGGGGCATTAGTCCGTTTCATTTTTTATTAATATGATGGGGGGCGTTCTCAGGCTTATGATGAGGTCGGGGGGGGGGGCTTGGGAGGCTTGTGATGAGGCCACTGCCAAAAAAAGTTTGAGAACCACTGCCCTAAAGTATCCAAGCTTGCTCAGTTCCAGGGAATTTGGGAGGGAATTTGGAGTATTCTTCATTTGTCTATGCTGTATGTTAATTGTGGGAATACTGTGTGTGCATGCATGCGTGCTTGTGTGCATATCTGTGTGTGCAGTAGTTATTGGAGGTTAGATTGGGAAAATCTATATTCTTAGTTAGGTGAGGTTTCTTGGCAGAGGTGGCTGGATGGATGAGGTGGGTTGAAGGGTCATTCACTCAAATGTCCATGCCCAGAAGACCTTTAACGTTGAGTCATCTATGTAGTTCAAGTAAAGTAAATATGTGTATTTAAGGCTAAGGTGTTTAATTTGTTCTTGGGTCAACATCGACCCAGCCAGGATTTTGACAAATGCCAGGTAGCTAGGAAGTGGGGAAAGTATTTTTTTGTGGCCAGGAGAGCAGAGTGATATCCAGCTTTAACTTTGATTGATCCAAGTAGATCCGGTTAAGTGGATATGTGTCTTGGGTCAGAGGGGGAGACATTTTTGACAGTTCCCAGGCAGCCAGGAAGTGGCCAGGAGAGCAGTTGGGAGATATCTACCAGCCCTCCTGTACTTTTGACTCTCACCATGACTTGCCATCACTGTCTGGCTTTCAGATCAGGCATTAAAGGGACACTGTGTGAGATTTTTAATTGTTTATTTCCTGAATTCATGCTACCCATTCACTAATGTCACCTTTTTCATGAATACTTACCACCACCATCAAATTCTAAGTATTCATTATGACTAGAAAAATTGCACTTTTCATACATGAAAAGGGGGATCTTCTCCATGGTCCGCCATTTTGAATTTCCAGAAAAAGCCATTTTTAGCTGCAAAAATGACTGTACTTGGGCAATACTACAAAATATTAGTTTATTTCTCAGTTAACTTCCAAGAAAAGATCAAATTTGGCAATAGGCAACACAGTTTCAATGAGCAGCATACAAAGTAGTTGCAGTACCTTTTTTGACCATTTCCTGCACAGTGTCCCTTTAAACATCTTGGGACTAAGTGGAGTTGTCAAAGAGACTCATTTGTCTTTCAGGTGAGCAATTCCACGGTTGCACGGATTAGATGTTTTCAGGGACCATGCACTTTAAAAACAACTTTGACCAATCCAAGCAGTTTTTTGTCAAGCTGAAGACAAGCTTAAGTCCTATGAGACCAGCTGGCGGCTAACTGGTGTCATAGGACTCAATGTTAACTGCTAGCTTGGAGGTAAGATTTGCACTGCCATACCCAGAGAACGGTTGAAAGTAAAGGAGAACGGTAAACCCCTATTATTTAACTCAAGGGGAGGTGTCAAATGAGCTTATTTCCAAAAATGGGACATAACCGTATCACTTTAAAACGTAAGGATATCTTCCTGGGTCAGAGGAAGCCAGGAAGTTTGACAAAAACCAAGATGGCCAAGATGGATACCTAGCCCAGTGGTTTTCAAAGTGGGGGCCGGGGACCCCTGGGGGGGGCTGCGAGGGGGGGCTAAGGGGGCCGCCGTGGGTTGGCAGGAAAAGTATAGCAAAACAATATAAATGTTTGAATTAATTGAATAACTAATGTACGCCAAAATAAACCGTCAATAAACGCAACAATATTTCCATTAGTGAAGAACTACTGTATTATTATACAGTAGTAAAGCATTTCATCTCTGAACATTAGGCCTACTACTATTATTGTAATTATTTTATATTATACAGTGCAGTGTTAATTTCGTCAACCATGACTATGACTAAAATATTTCGTCAAAGCCCTTTTTTGATTTTCGTCATTTAGACTAAGACTAAGACTAAATTGGGAAGGCAATGACTAAAATATGACTAAGACTAAAATTGATTTTCGTCATAGTGACTAAGACTAAGACTAAATTTAAAAAAGATGACGGAATGAACACTGGTGTTGAATACAATAGAGAAAAAGAGAACCAGTGTGTGAAGAAGTTTCATTCTGCACAGTGTGATGTTGAAAAGAGAAGCAGTGTGCGGAGAAGGTTTATTCTGTACAGTCAATGATATAAGTTAAAAAGAGAAGCAGTGTGTGGAGAAGTTCTAATCTATTATGTACAGTGTTGACTAAAATGACTAAAATGACTAAAAATTGACTAAGACTAAAATTGATTTTCGTCATTTAGACAAAAACTAAGACTAAATTGGGAAGGCAATGACTAAAATATGACTGAGACTAAAATTGATTTTCGTCATTGTGACTAAGACTACGACTAAATCAAAAAAAGCTGACAAAATTAACACTGATACAGTGTATCCCAGTGGGGCACTGACTAACAGTCCTAAACTATGGTTGTGAAAGGGGATTCACAGAAAAATAGTGTGGCATGACCTATGTCAAGGGGGCCTTGGAAGTAATCTATCCATATATGGGGGCCTTGTCATGGTAAAGTTTGGGAACCCCCGACCTAGCCCTTATATACTCAGCCCTTGTGCCTTGCCATCCCGGCCCTCAGATCAGGTATTATACAGACAGATATAGGGGTGTAAATCACAGCCTTCATGACGATACGATGCGGTAACGATTTCTTAAATCAGGGATTCGATTTTTTCGATACTTAAGAATTCCCCAGAATATGATGCGATTCGGTTCGATTCGATTTTTTCCAATTACTTTTCCACTACTATTGTGTTATGGAGCTAGGGCATTGCACAGGGGCCAGCGGTTCGATTCTTTTCGATTCTTAAGAATGCCCCATGATACGAATAAATCGCCGGCCAATACTTCCGATACATCGATACATTTCGATTTTATTTACATCCCTAGACAGATATGTAACCCCTCATGTACTATTCGCTCTTGTCATGCCACCCCTGCCTTCCAATTAGACATTAGACAGAGAGATACAGTATCTAACCCCTCCTGTACTTTTGGCTCTCGTCATGCCTTGCCATCCTTGTCTTCCCTTCAGATCGGGCATTAAACCTCTTGGGACTAAGTGGAGTTGTCAGACAGGCTCATTTGTCTTTCAGTGCTCTGTGTTTACCGACAAGTGCTTAAGTGGAGATGAGGAGAGGAGTGCGGTGGCCTCTCTCTCTCTCTCTCTCTCTCTCTCTCTCTCTCTCTCTCTCTCTCTGTGTCCCTCCTCTCCCCTGTCCCTCTCTCCTCTTCAGTGTTGTTTTGTGAGGTCTCGGATGAATGGTGTTCTTTCACAGGATAACTTGCTGTGAAAAGTGTTCTGTCCACATGATCATGCTTATCCCTGAAAGCCCCCCCTCCCCTCCACACACACACAAACTGACACGCATGGTCCTCCACATTGTGTGCATGCCATCTTGCAGCCATGCCTAATGATCTAGCGGCACATCTCTTTTGAAAGGTCAAATTTCATGGGTGATTGCATTATCTCTACAATTCAGTGCAGGGCACATGTTGAGGTGTTAATCCAGCAGTTTCATATAATAAACACTAGGGGTGTAAATCACAGCCTCCATGATGATACGATTCAATATCGATATATTAATATTCGTTGCGATGCGATTAGATTATTTTTGATAGTTAAGAATGCCCCACGATACAATGCGACTCGATTCAATCATCCGATTATATCGCGATTTATTGATACATTTCTAATGTTATTTACTCCCCTAGTAAACACCCAGGCATTCATTTTGCCTGTGCACTTAGCTCAGGTGATCCAATAGCGATTTTACCTGGTGGGTGATCAAATATAGATGAAGTATGTATGTAGGCCTACTGTATGCAATTTTGGAAAGACATTTGGCCTCTTCACAGAAGTTCTAAAGGTCTTCTGAAGACATCTAGACGATGTGCCGGACCAGTTGTGCATATGTGGCTGAATCTCCTCTTCCCCAGTGTTGCTCCTTCTCACAGAAGATCTCCCAGACTCAGTTATTGGACTGGTGGGAGTGGTGAGCGTGCTGGAGGACCTAAGTGGATACTGCTGATCCAGCTCTGAATTTATAGTTTTTGAGGGAAATCTTTTTGTTTTTCATCAGTTGGAGAGTCAGGAGTGAGACTTGGCCTCCATCCTCTTTCCTGCGGCAAAAGACTTGTAAATCAGCCTGCTATCCACAGAGCTTTCAGAAGAGCTGCTTGCAAGCTAAGCCTATATTCACTGTATATCCATGACTCTTTAAGGCCTAGACATTATTCGGGTCAGCTTTAAATTTGATTGTGATGAGATTGGACTAGTACGTACACTTAACATACTTGGGATTTTCCATCCTCTTCAACTTTTTTATAGCCGTCAAGGGAAAGTGTTCTTTAAGCTTATGTAAGGAAATATTTTTATATGACTAATGCACATACTATATATTTCAGGTTTCTTTTTTTCACTACCTCGACTTCTTGCCCTGGCTATTTTGTACATGTCAAGTGAAAGTGTTCTTAAAGCTCTTGTAAGGAAATGCATTGTAGGCGATTAGGGAGTTGTCTGGTTGATGTAACCCTTTGTGGCCTTATCAAGATTTGTGTGCCCAGTAAATGTTGCGGTGTTAATTCAACACGTAGAGATTCCAATTTAACTCATACTGTAATGTTGATCATTCTGTCTAAGTGTTGAATTAACTCTGTAACGTATCCCGTGTTATTTCTTTCCTACGTGCACTCCTCAACCAACTAGGCAGTCCTTCCGTGCATGTTGGATGCCAAAAGCATGGAGCAAAGGCAGTTTAATAGGCTTTAGTGAATGAAGGCCTATATAATTTAAAGTTGTTAAAAATTGCCCCGCAGTGTATTTCCCTTCCATGTAGTGATTTGTAGTAAAACTTTTAAAAGATTTAAGGTAATCCTGTACATTTAATCCTTTATGGTGCAGCCATTTTGAGATTTTTTTTTAAACATTAGACTGGGGTGTGATTACAGTTTGGGAGAGCAAAACTCATTGCATCTCTCTTGTGTGCTCACAACCCGCTTGTTTCTTTTTTTTTTTAACGTTCAAGTGCAACAACAAATCACTGTAGACCTTGCAAACAAACATCGAGTGGTGAGATGTGTGCCAGAACCCATCGACACGTTCAGCATAAACAACTTTCATTTCATGTTTGGATGTCGTCAGTTGGGTTGGCCAACATAAAAAAAAGTTCCATGTCAGCGTTTATTTCATTTATCTTTTGATGGTTTTTCCTCTCAGATCTTGGGGTGAGGATGCCTGGTGGTGAGCCCATATGATGGGTGTTTGCTCACAGGGAAGACGTTGGAGTGGGGGTGGACACATGGGCCAGTTGTCCTGGGCCCAGGGAGAGAGGGGGCCCAGGTTTGGGTCCTCATCATCACAAGTATTGGGCGGGGAGCCCTTTGAGATGATTTTGTCCATGGCCCAACCAAAAGCTGTCAGTGGCCCTGTTTTGCTCACTCCGCCTTCCCATCAAACGGGTGGTTTTACGTAACGCACGCGGCGGCCGCTATTGCTTGTGTGTTAAATCTGTTTGGCCGCGACGCCAGCGATTATGTCACTCTGCTGCATGGCTTCCAGCTGTTCGACTCCACTCAGCTGCTGCCATTTAGCTTTCAAAGAGGCATAGAGGACACACACACACACACACACACACACACACACACACACACACACACACACACACACACACACACACACACACACATGAATGTGTGCATAAATGTTTGCATTGCTGTACTGTATATTTGTGTGTTGTGCTGTAACTGGAGTGTTTATTCTCATAAATGTCCCGAGTGCCCCCTAGAGAGTTGGTTTTATTGTGGATTTAATCGCTCAGAGTTGAGGTGAGCTGCAGGGTTGCCAGATGAGGCTGATGATTTCCAGCCCAAAAAAATGCTCAAAACCCGCCTAGAAGCACAAAATCCCGCCCAATTCCATTGATTTCTATGGCGAAAATTGGGCGGGTTTTTCTGCTAAAAGCCATTTTTTCCTGCACACCGCCATCCTAAGCAGCCCAATTGGGCGGGATGGAAACAGCCCAATCTGGCAACACTGCTGAGCTGTCGCCCAAGAGGCCTGCCTTTGCATTCTCTCACCCTCTTTCCCTCTCTCTCTCTCTTTCTCCCTCTCTCTCTCTCTCTCTCTCTCTCTCTCTCTCTCTCGCTCTCTCTCTCTCTCCTTCCCTCTCTCTCTCTCTCTCCCTCTCTTTCTCCCTCTCTCCCTCTCTCTCTCTCTCTCTCTCTCTCTCTCTCTCTCTCTCTCTCTCTCTCCCCCTCTCTCTCTCTCTCGCTCTCTCTGACACACACACCGACACACCTACTTCTTGCTCTTATTTTTTCCTTCTTTTTTTGTTACTTTCTAATGTCTTTTTTTCTTTGTTTCTGTCTTTCTTCTCTTTCTGACACACACACACACACACACACACACACACACACACACACACACACTCACCACACACACACACACACACACACACACACACACACACACACACACACACACACACACACACACACACACACACACACACACACACACACACACAAGCGAGTGAAGGAGGGAGTTTGGACGGGATTCAGAGCCGGACCTTGTGTAATTGAGTCATGTTGAATAATGAGAGCCGTTTAAATGGAACCAAATGTGTTTGGGTTGGGCTGCAGAGGGGGGATTTTAAGAACCGCAGGGCTGTGACAACTCTATCGCATATTTGTTGCATGATGGCAGGTGTTACCTAGCCTCTGTGTTTGCACGTGTTTGAAACTGCTTTTAGAATTAAAGAAGTAATGTTTTAAAAGAGATGCTAACTCCGCTAACTATTTCAATATTCATGTATTTGTTGCATGATGGCAGGTGTTACCTAGCCTCTGTGTTTGCACGTGTTATCTAGCCTATGTGTTTTGCCCGTGTTTGAAACGTTTGCTTTTAGAATGAAGAACTGATGTTTTGAAACAACAGATGCTAACTTCGGATTTGAGAAACTGATGGGTTTTTTAAAATATGTTTTGGGGGCTTTTGTGCCTTTAAAGTGGAAGTGAAAGCCCACCTGGGAAACTCCAACTTCAATTGTCATTGTGACACAGCACTCCACAGCACACAAATGCACACTGCACACAACGAAATTGCATGTATGCCTCACCCGTCCTAAGGGGCAGCCCCCAATGGCGCCCCAAGGGAGCAGTGTGGTGCGACGGTACCATGCTCAGGATACCTCAGTCATCTCGTCTTGTCGTTTTAACTTGAAACGAAAGCAGGCATGCACATGTGAAGTGGCACGCATACTTTGAGGGTTTGAAACTTTGTTGGATTATGTTTTGTTAGCATGCTAAAATCGCATTACATTGTAAATCAGCCATGCATCCCTTTCTTGGCACCGTTCCGTAACTCTGAACTGATGGTCTGACATGATCTGTCCCAAATGCTTCCTCTTTATTTTTAGGCTACTCGCTGCACTTGTGGGTATTGTACTGTTCCCATCTCCGTGTCCTAAAATATTACCAAGTCTGTCGTCTTCAAAAAACTTTGAGCTCTCATCTGCTGAACTGAATTATTCATCTCTCGAGGATGTGTTTAATTTATGTCTTCGCTTTTGTTTTGGGAGCCCTCGGATTAAGAAAGTCGGAGAGAGGGAGGGAGGGAAGGAGGGAATCGTGCAAACTTGAGGTACGACAGTTTTTTGGGGCTGTGAGGGCTGTGTGTTTGACAGAGTGATCATGACCTTGCTTCACGGTCAACTACCTTAGTGATTTGTGTGTTGTGGGGAGGAGGTTGTAGTACTGTAGAGCGAAATATGGTTGTCAGTGGGTGTGTCTGTTCACAGAGGAGGGAGGGTCATGGGTGTGTGGGTGTGTGTGTGGGGGGAGGGGGTCTATGTGTGGTTGAGTGGGTGGGTGGGTGTCTGTTTTGGTTGTAGCCAGGGAGGTTTATGGACGTGTGCGGGTGGGTGTGGTGTGGGGATGGGTGTCTGTTTTTGTTTTAGCCAGAGGCTGGGCGTTCCCCTCTTGCATGTGCTGACGTACGGCTCTCTCCACCTCTGGCCTCCAGTCCACCCCACCATGGGGCCTTCGGACCCACAGGTGGAGCCTTTGACGGATCTCCTCTGCTCTGTACTCACCCCCCTAACACCCCCCTCACACACACACACACACACACACACACACACACACACACACACACACACACACACACACACACACACACACACACACACACACACACACACACACACACACACACACACACACACACACAGACACACACACATATGTTCCTTTAAGCAACCATGCTCTTCCCCTACAAAAAGTGAATTTCAATTGTAGTGCAGGAATTTTAATCCCAATATGTTGGGAAATATATTTCAAGATCTGTACCTATTCAATATATTTTTAGTAAATGAACAGGGTGCAATTATTGTCTCACACACTACTTCACTCTGCTCTATCCACCCCCATCCACATCTCAGTTTAAACAAACAAACTCTTGGCTCTCCGTCACGCCTTTGCTTGGAGAGGCGGACATTTTGACTTTAAGCGAGGCGGTGAGGTAATCTGTCTGTGAAACATCAGCTAATGCCTCACGTTGGCCCACCAGATGACTGGAAACGCTGAAAGACATTTTTGCTCCCCCCCCCCCTTCCTTTGTAAAACTCACTGCTTCATTAAAACGTCTGTGATTTTGGAGGTCTGTGTGGTGTCGCAGAACTTTCCAGATTTCCTGTTTTGTAGGTTGAGTGCCATTTTTCCATGGTGTTCAGATATCTTTTTGCTCCGCTGACTCTCCTCTCCAGTCCCTCTGTTTATATCCTGTGTGTCTGCCTGTAGCCATTGCATCATATCAGAGTTCATCTCCCTGGAATGATTTCTGATGATGATGTGACCTATTGCACAATTGGGGGGAGGTGGGGGGACGAAGAAAGGGCCTACCTCCTCAATTTTCTTCTCTTGTGTCCATAAACTATTCCGCCAGTGACACCAGTCTCCCCACCAGTTCATCGTAAAGTTATTTTTTTCCCCTTTTGGGATATTTTGGGTCTTTTTGCCTTTATTTTAGATAGGACGGTTAGAGCGCAGACAAGAAGCGAATAGGAGAAATGGGATAGAAGAAAGAAATGGGATGGGGTTAGGACAGGCCCAGCTGGATTCAAACCTGGGTCCCCATGGGCAATGCATGAGGGGAGTGTTAACGTGCTGATCCCCCCCCCCCCAATCTAACAACACCAGAAAAAGTAAATATATTGTGTCGGGAGAGGAGTGATCGCACCAGACGACGAGGATGCAGGAAGAGGGATATTGCTCTTTATGTGCCCTGGCCTTGCGAAGTTCCTGGATAACAATGGATGTTCCCCCGCTTCTTTTCCACGCATTCCCGTATCTCAAAAGAGATCCCTGCCTTATATTATCCAGGCCGCCTCTCCTCCCTGCCCTGTTATTTCAAACAAAAACGTTTTTTTTTTTTTTTAAAGCCAGAAACAAAAATCTGACATCATGGATGGCTGAGCTTGTAGAGAGGTGGGTAAATATTGACCCTCGGCTGTTAGAACCTTGCATGCCAGTGGAGTGGCCTCATAGGCTAAAGCAGTGGTTCTTAACCTGGGGTGCGGGCACCCCCTGGGGGTGCGCCAGAGATTTCAAGGTGTGCGCGAAATTTTGTTTGTGTTGAGGTTGTGACCAAAATTCTGCAAGCAAACATTATAATTAGGCCAATCAAAACCAAATTAAAACACGTTTTAGTCCCCATGTAAAGGCATAAGGTATTGATTAATGTCTCAAGCAAGAATCATTGTAATTAATCACTAAAATATTTTTTTTGTGTGTATATACGTGTAGACGCTTGAGTTGGGGGTGCGCGACTTGTCTTGGGCACAGTTTAGGGGGTGCGTTGAGGAAAAAAGGTTAAGAACCACTGGGCTAAAGCTTTCTGCTTGCTTGGTTCTTCTCCTCTGAAGATATTGGCATCAGTGTAGCCGTTGGCATTGGGTTGGTTTGCTTTTGCTATTGCTATTGCTTTGGTATGTTTTTATTATTGGTATTGGTTATTTGCTTTTTTGCTGTTTGCATTGCCGTCTTTGCCATTGGCAGGGGTTGTTTGCTTTCGCCAATGGCAAAGATGCCACTGCCATTGCATTGGCTGTTTGTTTGGCATTGATATTGGCTATTTTACACACACACACACACACACACACACACACACACACACACACACACACACACACACACACACACACACACACACACACACACACACACACACACACACACACACACACATTCCTTCTCTCACTTCTGTCTTAACCCATCCTGCTCTTCTCATCCCTTGTTTTTTGTTGTTTTTCATTCGTGGGGTTGGCTGCATTGTTGTGCGCAGTGCACTAGGCATGCAGGCAGCTTTAGCCCTGGTATTTGATGGGGGGATGGAGAAGAGGAAATTAGACCCAAGAGTCCCTAGTCCCCCTGAAAAGGGAGGAATACGATGTGAATGAAGAGAAGAGTGGAAGAGAGGGGAGGGGAGGGGAGGAACAATGTGATATGAACAAAGGAGAGGAATGGAGAAGAGAGGTAAGAGGTGGAATATGATGTCATAGGAGAC
>NC_085857.1:19743109-19755609 GCF_034702125.1 Engraulis encrasicolus
AACCCAGAAATAATAGCATCCCAAAATGAATACCAGTGCTTAGGAGCATGGTCTACTTATGGTAAGAATAATATATATTTTTTCAGAAGCAAGCAAAAGTTCAAGATTTTGACCGTGCTTTGTGCTTTCCAATATAGTTTGAATCACAGTGACGGAAGACTTCTTTTAAACAAATGAAGCGCCAGAAATGATACCTATTGTGTGCATTCCCAAATGAATACATTCAATGAAGAAACAGGAAAAGTAGGAAATATTAGACTTCACAATAACAACCCATTTTTCAGGTGCACCTGGAAGAACCTGGAAATGACGTTTCCTTGGAAATGAAATACCAGAAATAATATCTCTTTCGTATCCTCAAATGACTACACTGAAGGAACTGATGATATCAAGAATACTTGGATAAGACTACAGAAGAAGGAAAAGTGCCGTGGAAATCAAATACGATGGACACCTTGGAAATGAAACGCCTGAAAAAAAGTTATTTTGCATCTCAGTATCTTTGAGTATAGAGGAAGGGAAAGTACAATGTCATTTATTTTCACTTCATCATGTCATTTTCCCAGGTGCGGCTTGCGAAACCTGGAAATCAGATATGACGGCTCCCTTGTCAGGACAAGTTACTGTAGTCACTGTGGACGATCCAGTTTCCTCAACTGGAAATGTAATAATACAACCACAGACAGCACACTGGCTACAGTACTGTACTGTGCTTGAGTGCGTTTTTACGGTCTTCCTTTTTTACTGTGGTGATGTCAGGGGCTCCTTGAGGGAAGACTGAGAGATTGTTTTACTGTCAGAGTCTGTCATTGTCTTCCAGCCATCCATCTTCCTGTCAGAGGAGCTATCTGTGGCCCGTCTGTTGGTCATTAGGTGTGTCTGTGTGTGTGTTCGGTTGTGGGTGTGGGTGTGGGTGTGGGTGGTTGGGGGCCAACTGTGCGTGTGAACTCTTGTGCGTGTCCACGCGTGAATGTGTGTGTATGCACATGAGCTTGTGTGTGTGTGTGCGTGTGAACTCTTGTGAGTGCGCACGCGTGAATGTGTGTGTATGGACATGAATGTGTGTGTGTGTGTGTGTGTTTTGTGTGTGTGTGTGTGTGTGGGCCAGTGTGTCAGTGCAGTGCAGTTCAGAGTAGTACCAAGGTCAGTGCTGTCTCATCTCGTGGGCTGCCCTGCCTCTTTGTTTACGTTGGTGGAATGCCTGCCGTCGCTCACAGCCTCTCATGAGTCTTGTGAGACATGTAATGTTTAACCTTCTCTGTCTGTCTGTCTTTGTGTCATTTCTTTCTTTTCTTCCTTTCTCACATCTTAAGGATTTGACGCACATCTCTCTCTCTCCCTCTCTCCCTCCCTCTTCTTCTCACCCTCGTTCTTTCTTTCCTCCTTTCTTTCTTCCTTCCTTCCTTTCTTTCTTTCTTTCTTTCTTTCTTTCTTTCTTTCTTTCTTTCTTTCTTTCTTTCTTTCTTTCTTTCTTTCTTTCTCACACATCTCAGCTGATTATAGGACAAGGTTTAACATGCATACTCTCTGTCTTTTTTTCTTTTTCTTTCTCCTCTCTCTCTCTCTGTCTCTCTCTGTCTCTCTGTCTTTCTCTCTCTCCCTCTCTCTCTCTCTCTCTCTCTCTCTGTCTTTCTCTCTCTCTCTCTCTCTCTCTCTCTCTCTCTCACTGCATGTGGGTGGCTTTGTCTATGTCAGATAAGCTCCTCTCTCCGTCCGTGAAACAACCCCATAGCCCTTCCTGCTTCCCCTCTGCATGGTCTGGGGGTCTGGGGGTATGCTACGCTACGGTGTGGTGTGTGCGGTGCGGTGCGGTATGGCAGGGTTTCCCAAACTGGGGTGCGTGCACCCCTTGGAGTGCGTGGCTTGCTACTACAAGGGGGTGCGCGAGCTGAATTTGGCAATGGCGGATATGTGTGTGTTTTTTTTTTCATCATTAATGAACATTAAGTAATTTTGATTGTATGGTGAATTGTATGCTGGAAGAAATATCAGGTCTATTGGAAACGAGGACTCCCCAAATGACTTGAAATGCACAAGGGGGTGTGCAAGGAAAAAAGTTTGGGGACCGCTGCGGTATGGTATGGTGTGTGGAGCAGAGGAACTTCATGGTTCAGTGGGAGGCTAAGCCGTCTCTTCCACCTCTCTTCAAGTCGACCAAACGTGAGGGGTTTACCCCCTTGTCCTTGAGACAGTCACACACACACACACACACACACACACACACACACACACACACACACACACACACACACACACACACACACACACACACACACACACACACACACACACACACACACACTCTCTCTCACTCACTCTCTCTCTCTCTCTCTCTCTCTCTCTCTCTCTCTCTCTCTCTCTCTCTCTCTCTCTCTCTCAGACACACACACACACACACACACACACACACACACACACACACACACACACACACACACACACACACACACACACAGAGTGAATGAAGACCACCCATCCTGAGCCTACAGTCTTCCTGTGGGTCTCTCTCTCTCTCTCTCTCTCTCTCTCTCTCTCTCTCTCTCTCTCTCTCTCACTCTCTCTCTCTCTCCTCTGTCTCTCTCTCTCCTCTCTCCCCTGCGGGCGTGTAAAAGGGGGCCATGTTTGTTGACACAGGACAGTCAGAGGACCCAGTTACCCTCATTTAAGATGATGGAAAGATGAGGAGAGGGAGAAAGATAGAGAGAGATGGTGGGGGGGGAGAGATATATGATGTGTGTGTGTGGGGGAGAGAGAGAGAGAGAGAGAGAGAGAGAGAGAGAGAGAGAGAGAGAGAGAGAGAGAGAGAGAGAGAGAGAGAGATATGCTTATACACAGATTTGGATCTGGAGACATGGAGAGATGCAGACGGAAATCCATAGTCTTGTGGTCCTCCGAAGGTGGTGATGAGAAGACGTGGCCCTCCTCATCATAAAAGTTGCCCATCCCCGTCATCCCTGTCACCCTGTCACATAAAAGTTGCCCATCCTTGTCACCTGGCAAACACCAGAGAGGAACTGTATGAAGGCCAAAGACAAGGCCTTAGAAACAGCTGGAGATGCTCAGATCTACTGAATTGGGGGTTTGGTTTGGGCTTGTATCGTGCAATGCCAATACAGTATCTCTTCAGAGTCAGATCTCCATTGCAAGGCTTTAGAAGAAAGGAGGCCTTCTCTTACCTGGCAAAGACCATAGAGGAGATGAAAGGTGAAGTTGTGGAAACAGCTGGAGGTTCTGAAACTGAAAGGGTTGGTTTGGGTTTGAATTGTTGTGTAATGCTAAACAGTATCTGGAGTGGCCCAAGAGATGGAATTGAATCTCCTTCAGCCTTCAGTTTAGGCCTCCTTTTCACTTTACAAAGAAGGGTGAAGACATTAGGACACGTAGCCAAGGTGTGTCCTGAGGTTTGGTGTTAAGGTTTTGTAATGGGGGATTCAAAAAGTGGCAAATGAGAAGAGAGGAGAAGAAGAAAGACGAGATGGGAGAAACCAGCTGGAGTTGTTCTGATCCTCTGGACTGGAGGTTGGTTTGGGTCTGCCAAACTTCTATCTGTAGATCTCCAATAGATGGAGTTGGATCTCCATAGGGAATATCTTCTCTCTCTGTGCTCCAACCTTTAGAGGAGGGGAGGCCTCTTTCACCATCAGAAAGGAGAGGAACAACGAGGCCCTGGAGCTGCTGGTGGGGGGGGGGATGCTGAGAGACAGATTGGGGGTGGGAGAGATGCAGAGATGTGGAAAGAAAGACAAGTGCATCAGCAGAGATGTGAGAGTAGTTTTCTCAATGGGGTCTCTACAGCCCCCTATTGTGCATTAGGGAGGTAGGGGGCGTTGAGAAGGATGCCATTGGCGGACATTAGCCCAATTTATTTTGTAATACTAATTGGGGCATTGTCAGGCTTATGATGAGGTCAAGGGGGAATTTGTCCAAATAAGGTTGAAATCCTTTTGCTAGAGCAGGGTATCCCAAACTGTGGTGCGTGCACCCCTGGGGGTGCGCGGCCTGCCATAAAGGGGTGCGCGAGCTGAATAGAGCAATGGCGGATATGTGAGTTTTTATCTAGCATTATTAATGAACATTAAGTAGTTTTTCATAGTATGGTGCATTATATGCTGGAAGGCTCCATCTGAAGTGTAGTTTAATTCCAAGACTATTGGAAAAGAGGATTCCCCAAAAACGACTGTGCTTAATATGCAGTGAATGAGCAGTGAATCTATTCTTGCGTGGCCATCAGCACACCAAAATATTCGCTCAGGGGGTGCGCGAACCACATTGAAATGTACAAGGGGGTGCGCATGGGGAAAAAGTTTGGGAACCCCTGTGCTAGAGGATCTATTTACAACATCAAGCAGCCTCCAGCCTGGAGGTGTTCAGAAGTGGGGGCCAGGTTTTTGGGGTTTGGATTGTGCAAAGATCTCCCTTTTGGGGTGTGGATGGTGTAGTTCCCAAGAGTTTATGCAAGGGAGAATATAACCATCATCGCTTTCGGAAGAAGGTGTCCACCATCTCATCTGATGGAGATCAGAGATCTTCTGGATTGGAGGTGTGGTTTTGGTTTGGACTGTTGGATGCCACAGAGTTAAGTGCTACCAGTTAAGGTGGGATAGCATTAGAAAATCATGGACTAAATAATAATATGAATGAATGGAATGGAATTGGAATTGGAATGAAATGAAATGAATGGATAGATAGTAGTGGTGTGGATTGGCACTGCCCTCACGATCCGATTCGATAATGATTTCGGGAGGTAGCGATGCGATCCGATCCGATTCGATCCGATCCGATCCGATCCGATCCGATTCAGTTCTACAATTCATTGCAATGCATTACATTTCTACTGAAAGCAAAGCAAATGTTTCATCAGCCATGATAAGGCAATATAAGTAGATACTGAGCAACAATTTATTGGCTGTTTTCTGTATCAGTCTGGATCAGTCTGCATCAGTCTTGCAATGCTTTGAAGTACTTTTATTTAATTAAACATTCATTTGCTCTCGAAATATCCGCGGAAGTAATTGAAACTTAAAAAAAATGCCGCATCAATCCTGGAACTTGCCGCATCGATCCTGGATCATCCATGCCCCGCATTGGATTGGATCGCCAAATCGATCATTGTTGACACCACTAATAGATAGATATATTTGCTGAATGAATTGAAGGAAGGAAGGAAGGAAGGAAGGAAGGAAGGAAGGAAGGAAGGAAGAAAGAAAGAAAGAAAGAAAGAAAGAAAGAAAGAAAGAAAGAAAGAAAGAAAGAAAGAAAGAAAGAAAGAAAGGAAGGAAGGAAGGAAGGAAGGAAGGAAGGAAGGAAGGAACAAATGGCAGCAGCAAACATAGTACATCAAGGAAACGAAACGGTTGAGGACAGCAATGGAACATTCTTCAAGAAAGATGCAATTTTTAAGCAGCGGAGAAAGTCAATGAATAAGGACGGAGCACAAAGTTAAGGAGAGAGTGGGCAGACACACAGACAGACAGGCGTGGGTGTGGCGTCCTTGTTTGCATGCCTGGCCTGGCAACCATCCTGCGCAGTCAGTTTTTCTGCTGTTTTTCCTCCCTGTAGCACCAGTTTAATTATTCCTCTTTCTTTCTCTCTTTCTCTTTCTCTCTCTCGACCAGAGCCCTGTATAACACTCTCTTTTTTTGGCAGGTAACCCGCCAAAAGTCATGGAAGTCATTAAAATTCCTCCAGGAAAACGTGCACATGCCTGTTTATTTTTCCGTGTGTGTGGGAGAAGCCCAGTGGTATGGAGCACTGTCCTTCACTTGTGGAGCAGGAGAGAGCGAGAGAGAGAGTCAGAGATGAAGAGAAATAAAAAGAGACCGAGAAGGGGAGGAGAGAGAGAGAGAGAGCGAGAGAGCGAAAGAGGGAGAGAGAGAGACAGAGAAAAGCCAAAGTTGGAACCCACATTTAAATATGAAACATGAACTCATGTCATAATGTATTTCATGCATTTATTACAAGATATGATTTGACAAGCTTGGAGGATAGGATGGCATAGTTAGAGCCATATGATGTATGGAGATTTTAAGAAAGCCTGTGGGTGAAAATAAGATTCAGAATAGATTCAAGGACAGTGATGGACAGATTTTGAGACTTTGAAGCATAAGACACATGCATGCGTGCTCGCACACACGCACGCACGCACGCACACACACACACACACACACACAGCAAGAGAGGGGGAGGACATGCTCTTGGCGGGCTTGGGTACGTTGATCAAACACCCTTGCCAGGGCCCTTTGGGAACTGAATGGGGTTCCCACCTCTAGCCCACAACAAAGACAGAAATAAGGAGCACGTGTACGACTCCAGTACTCCGCCAAAACCCTCACAAGGAGTAGCAAAGCTTCGGAGTGACGGGTGAAAGACAGACTTTTTTTGGCATGGGACAGGGATGCTAACAGATAAGGCAAAGAGGCAAGAGCAAGAGAGAGAGAGAGAGAGGGACTGAGGAAGGGAGTTTTGCTGTGTCCATTCGACACTTGGGAGAACGGTGTAAGATTGTTTTGAGTTTGACTCTCAAGGTGTTAAATCGACACTGGATCTCTTGCCATTTCTGTACATTTTGCCCTCAAAAATATGCAGAAAGAGAGAGAGAGAGAGAGAGAGAGAGTAACAGGCTCACTTTCTCCTTCTTTATTCCACTCACTCAATTAAAGGGGATAAGTTTGATAGAAGGTGAAAGGGAGTGAACAAGTACGTACTGTATATACAGTACGGGTGTCATGAGGGGGGAGTAAGTGAATGAAGAAATGAGTGAGGAAGAGAACAAGAGATTGTAGAAACAGTGTGTAATGGGTCGAGACATGGAAAGGAAAAACATGATCTCAGAATGAGACTCCCTTTCTGTCACAAGTCCCATTTCTTTCTTTCTTTCTTTCTTTCTTTCTTTCTTTCTTTCTTTCTTTCTTTCTTTCTTTCTTTCTTTCTTTCTTTCTTTCTTTCTTTCTTTCTTTCTTTCTTTCTCTCTCTCTCTCTCTCTCTGCCTCTATGCTCCTCTTCTCCTCTTCCGAAGTTGTCGAGCACATCTGCACATGTGCGACAGGCATGCCTCAGAACAATTGGCCTGGATTCCCTGAGTCCTCAGGAGGCGTGTGACTTCAGTATGGTGACAGTTGTCACTCGGGCTCGGTGTCCCACACAACATTCTTTTTCCTTCTCTTTCCTTCTTGTGTCTGTGTCTCTGTGTGTCTCTGTGTGTCTCTCTGTGTCTGTGTGTCTATGTGCGCGTGCGTGTGTGTCAGCCTTAGAACCGATGACATGGATTCTATCAGACCTACAAAGGTTGAGCGAGAAGTTCTGCAGTCCCACTCACAATTGTCCGTCGTCACACTGTGATATTCACATCTTATAGTTCTGACTCCCAAAGCTCAAATTTTTTTCTTTAGTGTCACCACAGACTACATGTGTCATTTTTGAGTATATTTCCAGTCAAAGAAGAAGTAAAGGACAAAGGGTTGGGTTGGAGGGCTACAGCGTTAGTCTTGCAAAGGAAGGTGCTCTGTGGTAAAAAAAAAAAAAGTTAAAGTATCCAAGGCACTCTTCCAAAGGTTAAAATAGCTTTATTAAATGGCTAAATTATTAGAAAGGTTAAAAACGGCAACATTTTTCGGCAAAAGGTGTGGCCTTCATCAGGGTGTTTATTAAAGCTATTTCAACCTTTGGAGTAGTGCCTTTTGATACTTCAGCTCAAGTCGTAAAGGACCTCAGGTCTTTTTCCAGTCGACACACTACAAAAAAGTCACTCAGCCGATACTTTAAAAAAAAACGTGTGCTGTCTGTACCTACCGCCAGCTGGGAAGCAGATCTTTTGGATCTTGAGTTTTAAAAGGCTTTACCCCAGGGCCCTGGGTCATCCTCTCCTCATTTGTAGCTTGTCTTGTCCTGATGGCTGGTCTCTGGTCTATGGCCTGTTAGTGCCAAGCCACTTCAAAGACAATCACTAGACGTTTGGCACTCAGGTGCTTTTTTCCACCAACATGATGGGAAGTGTGACACGCACTCATATCTACACACTGGTGTGCGTGCACACGCGCACGCGCACACACACACACACACACACACACACACACACACACACACACTCACACTCACACTCACACTCACACTCACACACACACACCTGCACGCACACACAGTCTCACACACAAAGTCTCAAACACACGCACGCACGCACACACACATGCAAACACTCACACACACACACGTACACACGCACACACACACACACACAATGCTTGGAGTAGGTGATGTCAGCGTTCAGCCCACACACTTAAAACAGCAGCAGGCGGAGGCCCTTCACTTGATGCATTTAGCAGAGAGAGAGGAAGATGAGGAGACAGAGAGAGAGAGAGAGAGAGAGAGAGAGAGAGAGAGAGAGAGAGAGAGAGAGAGAGAGAGAGAGAGAGCGAGAGCGAGAGAGAGAAAGAGAGAGAGAGAGAGAGAGAGAGAGAGAGAGAGAGAGAGAGAGAGAGAATGTGTGTGTGTGTGTATGTGTATGTGTATGTGTATGTGTATGTCTCTGCATGTGTGTATCTGGGCGTGCTTGTCATTTCCAACAGTATATGGATATACCAGTGGCCAGAGTTTGAAGCCCCACTGGTCCCTCGCGTCTGCCTCACCCTTCAAGAATCTCTCCTCCAACTCCTCCGCCCTCTTACTCATCTCCTCTCTCTCTCTCTCTCTCTCTCTCTCTCTCTCTCTCTCTCTCTCTCTCTCTCTCTCTCTCCCCCTCTACTTGCTCTCTCTGTTTCTTTCTGTCTTTCTCTCAGTCACACATTCACTCTGTCTGTCTTTCTCTTTTCACCCCTCTCTCTCACTCTCTCTCTCTCTCTCTCTCTCTCTCTCTCTCTCTCTCTCTCTCTCTCTCTCTCTCCCCCTCTACTTGCTCTCTCTGTTTCTTTCTGTCTTTCTCTCAGTCACACATTCACTCTGTCTGTCTTTCTCTTTTCACCCCTCTCTCTCACTCCATTTCTCTCTCTCTCTCTCTCTCTCTCTCTCTCTCTCTCTCTCTCTCTCTCTCTCTCTCTCTCTCTCCTTTTGTCCTCCTCCTTTATTCCTCATCGTTACCCCTGCCTTAACTCCTCTTATTCCTGTCCAGTTACTCACATCTGGAAGTGTGGTGCATCTCCCCTTTTACCAATCTATTCTACAGTATTCATTTTAACATCCTTCAATGTTTTATACATCGTTACCCCCTGCCAATGATTCCAGTTATCCCTGCTCCCATCATCAGACTTGTCTCTACTGGTGGCCTGCAAGAAAATCACAAAAAGACCCCCACACACCTGTACGTGCCCCTTTCAAAAATCTATATACTTTACCCATCATTGCTTCTGCACACACACACGCACGCATGCACGCACGAGTATTGCCCGTTCTAAGAATGTATTCACCTAACCCCTTCTAAACAGATATGACCAATATGCCTGTGGTTACCAACAACCACCAAGTCTTAAGCTTGTACTGAAAACTTTTGAAAATGACATAGCAATGTTGTTATGATGTGTTGAGGTTATGATGTGTTTTTTTTTCAGCAAAAAAGTAAATAGGGCTGCCGATGGGACTATCTGTACAAAGGTCTACCTTTTAGTCTTTATGGTTGTAATATTGCAACCATGGTGTTTGAAATGAGCATTGAAATGATGCATTTCACTTTTACTAGGAGATAGTCACTACTATAACATAATATACATTCAGTACTCTCCGGCAGAGGTGTCAAAAGTAAAAGTACTTTTCTGGTGTAATTACAACACTAGTACATGGCATTACATAGCTGTTACACCATTTACTCCATTGTACCCAATGAGATGGATAGACTGAAAAACAATGAAAACCACAAACTTGATCCAACCAGTGCAGATTCAACTGATCATAAGACAAGTACACATATCTACTAGTTACTCAGATAAGTTGCTTCTGTTGGAAGGAAACAGTGTTTCTTTTTTTTTTTTAAACTTTTACTTTCACTTTTGACACCTGTTCTCCGGAGGTTGTAATTATTTTGTGCTTTGTGACCTATATTTCCATGCTTGGTGACCTATATTTCCATGCAACCATTAACACTAGTGCCTAAATCCGCTACCAGCGTGCGTGTCTGTTACAATTCGGCTACTCTCTCTTTTTTTGGAGACGACTCTCCATGAAATTCATAATTTAGTGTAACAGCACGGTAGACAGAATCCTTTGATGTTCATTGTGCTGTGTCGCCTCTGTACATAGGCTGATGAAATTAATGAAAAATGAAAAGGGAAATGTGCTTCGATAGTATCTCAGCTAAAATCCAGAGCCTCCCCCACTCCCTCTAACTGTGCTTTGTTTGGGGTACTGATGAACAATGTCCCTTTATAGTGGGTTAATTGTCCAAATGTGGGGCAAAGCCTCTTTAAAGGGACACTGTGCAGGAAATGGTCAAAAAAGGTACTGGAACTATGCTGCTCATTGAAACTGGGCTGCCTATTGGCAAATTTGATCTTAACATGAAAGTTTACTGAGTAATAAACAAATATTTTCTAGTATGGTCCAAGTAGAGTCATTTTTGCAGCTAAAAATGACTATTTTTGGAAATTCAAAATGGCGGACCATGGAGAAGATCCCCCTTTCCATGTATGAAAAGTGCAATTTTTCCAGTCATAATGAATACCGTACTTAGAATTTGATGGAGGTGGTAAGTATTCATGAAAAAGGTAACATTAGTGAATGGGCAGCATGAATTCTAGAAATAAACAACTAGAAATCTCACACAGTGTCCCTTTAACACTTATAGAGTTGATTAAACATCTTCTGCAGTCCCATTATCCCAATCTCCCAAGTGTTGAATTGACAGTAATTTTACAGTGCAATAAAGGGCTGTGACATTCTTGTGTTGAGGGTGGTAGGTCAACCGGTGCACAACACAACACACAAAAAACACGCACTCAAAAAAAATTTTACTCTGAAGGAGGTAGGTCTGCACACTACCAAATAAGCGCTGCACAATGTAAACGTCATTGAATTAAAAAGGAACGTTTCATTAATTCTGGATCTTCATCAGGCATATCCTGATATTACATTACATTACATTAGCATTTAGCAGACGCCTTTGGCCAAAATGACTTACAAGGAGATATCCCGATGATGATGATTCAAACGTTTTTTTGGAGCTTATTGTGCAGACCTACTCCTCAACATAAGCTATTGTGTGTGTGTTTTTGTTGTGGTCTTGTGTGATGCGGTGAATCACAGCAGTGCCTAGACGAGTCACCTAGAACAGTGGTTCCCAACCTTTTTCATCAGGGACCCATGTTTTTGCCATTGTAAGCTTTGGTGACCCAACTGTGCGATCGCCCGCACGAGAGGGAGTCACATGATACCCTTTGTTTCCTGTGAAAACTCATTTTAATTATTTCATCCCTCAATTCATCCTCGGTCAAATATAGAATAAATGTTTAATGTAGCACTTGCATGTATTCATGTATTCAACATGGGCTATATATGGTATTTAAAATTAAACCCCTTAAAATCAAGAGAGCTTTGCGACCCACTGTGGATCTTTGGCGGCCCATAGGTTGGGTCCCGACCCATAGGTTGGGAACCACTGACCTAGAACTCCTGCAGGCTGATGCATTAGCATCTCGCTAGGCATGAGGCCGTTCTGCACTCAACTTTGGCCACAGGGCATGGGGTGTGGTAGTGTGTGTGTGTGCGACTGTGCGTGCATGTGTGTGCGCTTGCTTGAATGCGCACGTGTGTGTGTGTGTTTTTCAAGGGCATGGTGGGTTGAAAAGAGACTTGATCCCATGCAGTGTGTCATTCCAGTGTCTCTGAGCAAAAATCTTCGTTTGCATAGCTGGGCAAATATTTAAAAAACATAATTTTTTTAGCTGATCTTTCCTCCTGTTCTTTCCATCTTCTAATGCCGTGTACAGACCAGGAGCGAACGGAGCGAATGAAGCGACGGAAGTCATTATTTCTCTATGGAGGGCACGCGACCTGCGCTACCAAAGCGAATTCGCCAGAAGCGAAGCTTCTTGCGCGACCAGAGCGAATTTTGACGATTAAACTAAATCTAATCGCAGGCGAATTCGCTCTGACGCCGTTCGGCGAAAACCAATCGGAACGTTCATATCTCCGAATGTCCCAGGCTGTCAAGCCAGAGCCGTTATGTGATTAGCTGAATCAAACATGTCAATGCTGCGTCTGGAGCGAATACAGCGAATTCAAGGCGAAACTTCTTCTGCTACCCACGTTACCAGGCAGCGTAGTTCGCTCTTGGTCTGGACACGGCGTTATCTCTCCTCTCCTGGTGCTTGTAACTTCAGTCAGTTTGTTTTTCAACTTTTACTCCCCTCCCTCACTCTGGATTTCCCCCTCTCCCTCTTTTTTCATTGTGTCCTGTGCTGTCTGTACTTTCTGTTCCCCTCCCTTTCTCTCACTCACACTTCTCGCTCTCTCTGTCTCTTTCTCTCTTTCTCTCACTCACACGTTCACTCTGTCTTTCTCTCCCCCCACCCCCCCCTCTC
>NC_085857.1:19760609-19773109 GCF_034702125.1 Engraulis encrasicolus
CTTGACCTTTAAGGTCAAATTTGAATGTCAAAAACAATGCATTTTCTGGTTTGCCTTTTTTGGAGGGGGCTTCATATTCATGGAATTCTTTTTCAAAAGTTGACAATCATGCTAGAAGAATATCAGCATGGACTAAGGTTTCATGGTCCATGGTTGCCAGCATGGAACCTGACCTTTAAGGTCAAATTTGAAGGTCAAAAGGTCAACCGGGGTAAACAAAAAAAAATGTTTTGGTTTTTTTGTGATGTGCTGTCATAAAATACAAGTTGTTTGCATGATGTATTGAATAATTAGTACCTGGAGTTGATATGTCATATTATTTAAATCATTTTAGGTGAGTGAAAGTATTGGAACAAATAATCGTAAAGAAAATAAAACACTTTTTTGATGAGGTTTCTCCCGAAGCAGACAGCACTGTCAAAAGTTGCATTTGGGGTTTTCTGACAGTGGACAGTGGAAGTGGTCGCTAGAGTCACACTTCACCTGTATCAGATGACTCTGGACAGTAATTAATTAACCTTTTAATTCTACTTAGAGCCCCTTTAAAACCAACTCTTCAGTGAACAACAAAAACAAGGAAATTTGCCTTTCTGTTCCAATACTTTAGGGGACTGTATATTTAGAAGTTTTATAGTCTTTATTATTAGGGTATGAGTGAAAGTGATTATTGCAAATTGTCAATAACAAGAATGTAATTGATCATATTGTTTCTTTACTTCAATAATAATTAAAACAATAATTAAAATTCAAATGTGATGTCAGTACATACTGGATATTTATGTATTTAAAGGAGCTATTGTTGCTGTTATTACAAAAAGGTTGTGTCATCCAGATCATGTTCTATCCCTACAGCGTTTAAACATTCTACATTTTAATCACATGCAGGTATACAGGGCTGTCCATTCCTCAGGCAACTGCAGGCATGTATTGCCCACTTGGTTCTACAACCACATCTTATCAGTCCTAAGCTACTATGTGGAACTGGAGATTTCCTTTACCACACAGCCATCAAGTGTTGGTCTACAACTTTCCAACCACCTGTCTCCTCAGTGTCTTTGTTAATATATACTTTGTCAGACTGCAGCCATACATTTGCCTGCTGATTTGCTTGTGCAAGATGCAATCCATATGCATCTCTTGGTGGTAACATATCAATTGCCTTTTTGTCTTCTGAAAATAGTCAATCAATACCCAAAGATAAGCATGGTGCTTTGTACAGGTGACACAAAAAACTCAAGCCTGGGAAATTGCAACAGAACATTCTACAGTAGTCATGAGAACATCAAGAGTGCAACACTTGCTCTACTCTTACTGTAGGTTATTTCCTAACCATGATATGACATAGCAAATCAGCAAGTATCCTTCATTGCTATAACCATTTGAAACACATCAGAAATAACTGAAGTCATTATTTTTTCTATGGAAAGAAGCAAATTCACTGGTGAGCCAAGGCATATCCCATTTCATACCAGCAGCTTAATGTGCTTCACAAAGAAGAATAAAGTAATTGAGATGACCAGAATGAAAATTTTAAAAATACACGTTTAAGTTAATTTCATGCTAATGAGCGATGATGAATGTCCAAGGATGACAGGCCAGAGCCCCACCATGATAAGCCAAATCAAACATTAAATTATAGGCCTACTAATTATTCAATATACAGTACCATGCAAACAACTATTTCCTGAAAGCACATCACCAAAAAACTGATTTTTTATTGATCTCGGTTGACCTTTTGACCTTCAAATTTGATCTTAGAGGTCAAGTTCCATATGGTAACCAGGTGATTCTGAAACCTTAGTCCATACTGATACGTTCTAGCATGGTTGCCAACTTTTGAAAACAATTCCATGGATATAAAGATCACCAAAAAAGACATTGTACATTGTTTTTGACCTTCATATTTGACCTTAAAGGTCAATTCCCTCTTGGCAACCAGGTGATTCTGAAACCTTAGTTCATGCTGATAACTTCTAGCATGGTTACTAACTTTTGAAAAAGATTTCCACGAACACAGTCCCACAAAAAGTCAAACCTTAAAATACATAGTGTTTGACCTTTTTAACCTTCAAATTTGACCCTAAAGCTCAAATTCCATGTTGGCAACAAGTTGATTCTGAATCCTTAGTCCATGCTGATGACTTCTGGCATGGTTGCCCACTTTTAACATCTTTTTTAAAAAATGTTTTAACTAATTAACAAATTGGTACTGTTATTTAACCGTGTTTGACCTTTTGACCTTCAGATTTGACCCTAAAGGTCAAGTTCCATGTTGGCAACCAGGTGATTCTGAAACCTTAGCCCATGCTGATAACTTCTGGCATGGTTGCCAACTTTTGAAAAAGAATTCCATGATTATACAGTTCCCAACAAAGACTAGCAAGAAAATACCCTGTTTTTGACCATTTGGCCTTCAAATTTGACCCTAAAGGTCAAGTTCAGTGTTGGCAACAAGTTGATTCTGAATCCTTAGTCCGTGCTGATGGCTTCTGGCATGGTTGCCCACTTTTAACAACTTTGTAACAATTTTTAACTAAATAACACCGTTATTTGACCGTGGTTGACCTCTTGACCTTCATATTTGACCTTAAAGGTCAAGTTCCGTGTTGGCAACCAGGTGATTCTGAAACCTTAGCCCATGCTGATAACTTCTGGCATGGTTGCCAACTTTTAACAAAAAATGCCATCAAAAGTTTATTTAAGCACCTTAGCTGCTGATGGCAGGCTGACTATAGAGATGTATGGGTGACATTTACTCAATTTCCACGTAAATTACAAAGAAAAATATTTCTGAAACAACGGGAATCTCTTCAGTGACTGTGGTTTATACCAAATCACGCATGTTTCTGTAGTGAAGTATGCTACAAAATGTTTAATTCATTTTAGAAAAGTACCATGATAAGTGAACGGGAAATTGCAAAAGTGAACGGAGTCTTCACCCCAGACGTTTGCATATAAGTCAATGGGAGAGAGCTAAACTACGACCCCTACAGACCGATTCCCATAAAACATGCTTATGAACCCTCTAGTTGGAATCCTCTATGGTAGTGCTGCTACCACCCATCCACCCACGTTGCACCAGGCCAGCAACAATGCACCCTGGGACGGTTTGCAACACGGTGGCCTGAATCACTACCGTGGTGACTACATGGGTTCTAAATTTTTGTTTTCTCCCGACTGCGCGAAACTAGCTGCGCACAACTCAACCTCTGATTGTTGGAAACCACTGTTGGTCAAACAATTTGCTCACATGATTGGCTGAGTGTCTTGCCTCTCCTCACAACGACGTGTTGATAAACAAAAGAATCTGTATCTAAAAGGAAAACAGTGGTCATTTTGAGAATTTGAGTGTTTTTTTTTTATTCGAATTTGTTTTTGATTTGCAATGGAGCACATGACTTCATGTCCATTCCTCTCCTTTCTATTCTATTTATTCTATTTCTATTTATTTCTTTTTGGCTGCTTTTTTAATCATGTTTTAACTACTTGTCTATTGTAAAGAATCTTAAGAAAGAATGTGCAATAAACGAAGTTTGAAAGTCAAGTCTCCTTCTCTCCCTGCATCGGCCCCTGAGGGCCAGTGTGTGGTCCCTCAGTGGAGCCGGAGACTCTTGGCCTCTCTCTCCACCCCTCTCTCTTAGACCTCCATTCCCTCCTTAACCCTCCAGCTCTCCCTTTCTCCATCGCTCCTTCCATTCGTCTCTAAGGGCCAGCGTGGTGTCACCCTTCTCCCCTCTCTTTATGCACCATCCTTCTCTCTCTCTCTCTCTCTCTCTCCCCCTCCTATTTTACCCTACATCCCTGACCTTCTCCACCACTTTCTTACCCCTTCAATTCCTCTCTTCCTCTAATCATCCATCCCTCTGTCCCTCTCTCTCTCTGTCAATAAGGGCAAGCATGTGGTCTTATCTTCCCTCCCTACCACTCCCCTTCTCCATCCCTTCACCCACCCCAAACCCACCACGCCAGTTCTTATGCTCCATCCAATACGACTCCCCATCTCCACTCTCTTTTTCTTCCCCTACCTCATTCTCTCTCTCTCTCACTCTCTCTCTCTCTCTCTCTCTCTCTCTCTCTCTCTCTCTCTCTCTCTCTGCATCCATTTCTCCCTCCCTCCCTCTGTCCCTTCACCCACCCCAAACCGACTCCCCATCTCCACTCTCTTTTTCTTCCCCTACCTCATTCTGCCTCCCTCTCTCTCTCCCTCTCTCTCTCTGTCTCTCTCTCTCTCTCTCTCTCTCTCTCTCACTCTCTCTCTACATCCATTTCTCTCTCCCTCCCTCCCTCTGTCCCTTCACCCACCCCAAACCGACTCCCCATCTCCACTCTCTTTTTCTTCCCCTACCTCATTCTGCCTCCCTCTCTCTCTCTCTCTCTCTCTCTCTCTCTCTCTCTCTCTCTCTCTCTCTCTCTCTCTCTCTGCATCCATTTCTCTTTCCCTCCCTCCCTCTGTCCCTTCACCCACCCCAAACCGACTCCCCATCTCCACTCTCTTTTTCTTCCCCTACCTCATTCTGCCTCATTCTGCCTCCCTCTCTCTCTCTCTCTCTCTCTCTCTCTCTCTCTCCCTCCCTATCTCCCTCCCTCCCTGCGTGCGTCCCCAGGGCCAGTGTGGTGTTCCATGCAGCGCGGCCGGAAGTTCTTGGCCTGGTGCCGCTCTCCTCCAGCTGGGTACTGTATCCTGACAGGAAGTCCCCCCCCACCCCCTGCGGACCCCACACTCTCCCTTTCCTTTCCTTTCTTCTCTTTCTTTCTTTCTTTCTTTCTTTCTTTCTTTCTTTCTTTCTTTCTTTCTTTCTTTCTTTCTTTCTTTCTTTTTTTCTTTCTTTCAATCTTTCTTTCTTTCAATCTTTCTTTCTTTATTTCTTTCTTTCGTTTTTTCTTTCTTTCAATCTTTCTTTCTTTCTTTCTTTCTTTCTTTCTTTCTTTCTTTCACTGTCTGCCAGTCATCAGCAGTAGGCTAAGGCGAGTCCTCCCTAGACCCCGCACTCTCTCTCTCTCTTCACTTCACACATCATGATGTGTTGCAAATATATGCATTATTGTGATACGTTGCGATATTCAACAGTGTACTTCATAGGCGAAAAGTGTAAAAAATACAGCCTAATGACCAGTTATTGTGTACAATCTAATCGCACATCTCATTTCAACTTTTCCTTAGTTTGCTCTCTCTCTCTCTCTCTCTCTCTCTCTCTCTCTCTCTCTCTCTCTCTCTCTCTCTCTCTCTCTCTCTCTCTCTCTTTTCTCTCCCTTTCTCACCCTCTGTCTTTTATCTCTATCCTTTTTCTCAGTTAGTTTTCCCCTTGCTCTTTCTGTCTTTCTGTTCTCATTCTCTCCATCTCTTTTCCCTTCTTTTCTTCACATATCTTCTGTTTCATTCCTCATCATGTTTATCACTGTGACCTTCAGTTGATTGCTACAGTTACCTCGTGAGCCAGAGTACACGAACCAAACAACAGTGATTTGATTCAACAAAATCATCCGCCCCCAGTCCCGTCTGTGTAAGACACAAACACTGATGGTTATCTTAGACTCCACAATGAATTCCATATTGTCCTCTTCTCGGGAGGTCTTTGGATTAGCTTTCCCCTCGTAAACAAACACGGTGTAAACATTTTGTTTCGCCGTTGTTTCACAGTTCTGCGAGGTATCAGGAAACAGGAGGCTTTACAGGCCGTTCCTCTTATTTGCACCGAGATGAGGTTTCTCTGTCAGTTTGAGAGGAACTTTTTGCCATCTTTAAAGGTGCACTGTGTAATATTTTGAGTAGTTTCTTTCCAGAATTCATCCTGCCCATTCAAAAATGTTACCTTTTTCAGGAATACTTACCACCACCATCAGTTTCTAAGTATTCATTATGACTGGAAATTTTTCACTTTTCATACATGAAAATGTGGATCTTCTCCATGTCCTGTACCTACTCTGGCCACCATCTCACACAGTGCACCTTTAAGTCACTTTAAGTCACAGTTTTTGCCATCTTTTTGCCATCAACGTTCTCAGACATTTCCCATAGTAGGTGACGCATATGTGAGTCTTCAAAATAGAAGCAAGAAAAAAATGGAGCATGTTGTGTGAAGCGTTACATTGCTGAGCAGAAAATAGGTCAGTGGTATGCTTATATTATTTATTGATGTTAAGAATGCAGGGATGCCCTAGGTTTGCAAGACTCTACGCTACGCCCGCCCCCCTATTCCACGACCCCAGGGTGGGCTGATGGTTGCTTCTGTGTGGGCCTATCTTACCATATCCTCCCCCTGTCTTTTCTGTGGGTGTCTGTTTTTTGTCCCACATGTCATGTTTTTTTCCCCCTGCAACTTTTCTGGATCCTGTTTCTTGAAAGTGTTGTGGCTAACCACATAGCAACTGAGTTGGTTGCCAATAGGAAATTGCATTGCAACCACCTAAATTCAGAGGTTGGCCAAAGTAAAAGTAGAAGTGAAAAACAAAACCTGCCGTAGTGTTCTTCCAACACAAGTAACTTCACTGAGTAACTGGTCTACAGTTACTATAGAGTGACCTGATTCGGCGCTGGTTGTATCAAATTTGTAATCAAAATTTTTTTCAGTAACACAACATCGTCCAGCAACCTCATTAGGTACAATGGAATAACTGGCGCAACCACTATGTAATGTCATTTGTTAGTGTTGTACTTGCGCCATAAATTGACTTCTACTTTTACTTTGGTCACCTCTGCCTAAATTGCTAATAGAGTTAGTAACAATGTTGTTGAGAAACGCATCCCTGCTTATTTTGTTAGCGTTCAGGAATCGTATCTCCCAGCCAGTCATCATGAGCTTGTTAGACTTTCCCTGTAACGTTAGCAGCAGCAGCTCAGAGTGCCAGAGCTATTTTCAATGGCGTCTTGATAAAGGGGAATATGGATTCCCACAGAAATCAGCGTTGACTGGGACCCGCCGGAAATGCCATCATTGTATTTGACAGCCAGTAAACACACACACACACACACACACACACACACACACACACACACACACACACACACACACACACACACACACACACACACACACACACACACACACACACACACACACACACACACACACTCCACCACCCCACTTCTCACATCCACCCCTACCCCATCGGAAATGCAAGTGCCTACACACACCCGCACACATTCACAAACAAACACACACATATAGTGACACTGTGTGCACTCCACTCACACACACACTTCCCTCATTTTCCCTCCATCATCTCCGGGAGATGGGAGAGCTTGGCATTGATGGCTGACCCTGAAGGCCCCTTCTCATGCTCCGGGGTGCCCCCCAGAAAGGGAGTCTCTCGTCGGGAGGGAAGTGGCAGCCACTGGCCTGGGTAGGGTCAGCACCACCAGCTTGGGGCTACTTCCTTCTTCCTCCTCCTCCTCCTGCCTCCTCCTCCTCCTCCTCCTCCCTCATCCTCCTTCCTCCTCCTCCTTCCTCCTCCTCCTTCATCCTCCTGCCTCCTCCTGCCACCTCCTCCCTCCTCATCCTCCTTCCTCCTCCTCCTCCAGGGGTGGTCCTGGTCTGATGGGTCTCTCCACTCAATTTCTTGTACACACTTTCTCTGTCTCTCTCGCTGTTTTCTAACCCTCTCGCGCGCACACACACTCTCTGTCTGTCTGTCTTGCTTTTTTTCTCCCCCCCCCTTCTCTCTTTCTCTCATCTCAGTCTTTCATCTCTGTCTCTTCCTTTCGCTTCTTCTTCTTCGTCTTCTTCTTCTCTCTCTCTCACCATTCCTTCTCTCTCTGTCTGTCTGTCTCTCTCTCTCTCTCTCTCTCTCTCTCTCTGGGAATGGCCTCGGTGGCCTTAGGCTGTCAAAAACAACAGTGTTTTGGCCTGACCTTGATGACCTACTGGAGCTGGTGATGGGCAGTTTTAACGGCCACTCCTAAACACTCCGTTAAAACCACACCATGTAGTCCCAGCAGGCCTTGAGATGTTGCTTTTTGACCACTAACTTTTTTTTCTTAGAGGCCCTCAGGCTATTCATCCCTAGTTGTTTATGTGTCTAAAGATTCTCAGACTGGACGCCATCTTTCTTTATAAAAACATTGTTTCTGGGGCTTTTTAGGCTTTATTCTGACAGGACAGTGATGCGGTATACAAAAATGTTTCTGAGGCTTTTTAGTCTTTATTTTCTTTTAGTATTTAGTCTTCATTCAGACTTAATTCAGGACAGTGACGAAGAATACAAGAAACTAATAAGACAGAGAGATGGGGAGGAGCTTGTGAAATGATCCAGGCCAGATTTGTATCTACAGTATAGGCCAAAAGTTTGGACACCTACTCATTTGTTGTCGTCAGGTGGATAAACTACTGACATCGCTATTATATATATATATAACTGTTACAATTGATATTTTTTTAAAGCACATAATTCTACATGTGCACAGTTTTGTGTGAGAATCTACAATGTACTGTAAATAGCCACAGAAATGTGTCCAAGCTTTTGGCCTATACTGTATTTCGCCTGTGTATGGTATGACATGCTAGCACACTGGTCCACAGCATCCCCAGACTTCTTTCAAGCTCCAAGAAGAAAACCAGTGACGTATTTACTATACAGACTTCTTTGTCTTTCAATGTGTGTTTACACAGGAAGTTGTCTTGCATTTTACCTCTCTGCAATCCACTTACGAAGATAGTAAAAACAGCACAAAACAACGCAACAGTTAGATTCCACAAGTTCATAAGCTATCAGGGTGCTTCACAGTCCAATAAATTAAAGCCTCCATGTCTTGAATGTCTTGATGTTTCCGGCTATTTGGCAATATCAGCTGTGCAGATCTTGGACACTGCTTGACAGGCCTCCAACAGTTTCCCTCTAAACCCCCCTCCGATGTCGATATCCTTCATACAGTATCACTTCCTGTAGAACAACAGAGCGAGGGAAGGGCGCTGAGAAGCTGGCTCGTAGACAATGGAGAGCATAGACAGGAACAGAGTGGAACCCAGTCAAGAACGGTCCAAAGCCCGGCTACTGACATGAAACAGCCAATCATATCTTGAATGAATATTGAGTGATTTGAAGAACAGCCAATGAATGATGGCCGTACTGTAGACAGGCCAATTTCAAGCTGCCAGTTATACAGTATATTGTGAATGAGTTGAAGAATACTGAATGAATGACAGTCAGTGATAATGCCAATTTCAAACTTGGCTCGGTCAAACTATCCGCTGTAGGACTGAATATATGCCTCCCACTGGTATATGTTTTTCTTTTCTTTTTTGTCAAAATGTGCAGTCGATGGAGTTGCTGTGCCGCAGCATGCTAATGTACTCTACCATGTATGGCCAACATTTTGCCCAAGGGGACCTAGATTAGATTCCGGCAAGCATCATTGCCCAACCTTTCCCCATCTCTCTCTCTCTCTCCTCTGTTTGTCTGTCTACTCTGACACTCAGTGGGTACAGTATAGGCAAGGCAAGTTTATTTGTATAGCGCATTTCATACACAGGTGCAGCTCAATGTGCTTCACAAAGTTAACAAATGTAAATGAAAGGAAACAGGGAAGAAAGAAGGAAATAAATTAGAGTCAAAAACATTTAAAACATATAGTACATATAGTATACAGACATGCATGCACTTAGAGAAATTATTGGAAGAGGAGAGGGAGAGGAATTATTGTCTTAGTCCCGTGGTTCTCAACCTTTTTTGAACAAAAGCCCCCTTTACCTAATCCTAAGACTACCAGTGCCCCCTGGAAATCGTCATAAAATTAAAAATGAAATGGGCAAATGTCCCCCAATGACATGTATACTTGAATTTCTCAACAACTCCAGTTATGAGTCTAGTTCAATTACTGCCAGTAGCTCGACTAAGCAGTGCATGTATACTGACTTACTTTCCTTTGCCTGATTATCATCAACTTTCAAATCTCGTTCCGAGATGTTGGTCTGACCAAGAATAATAACGAATAATGTTTCCCAAATGGCCTGGTTAACCCGGCTTCCTCGGTTTGCTACTGCTCGAGGCCACAAAAGGCTGTGCCAAAGTTCAAACCAAACATTATTCTTAGTCCCAATAGAACGTCTCTGCTTAAACTATGTCACTGCCTTGAACACGCCTCTACCCAGGGCCGTTGGAGCTGCTCAAAGTTGATTGCTTCCCAACAAAGTGGGTAGGGTTCCAGATTTCTCCGGAGCTCAGAAACAATATCTGTATTGCTCCTGGCCTGACTAGAAGCAACGCTGAAGGTGTTTCGTCATGTCACGTTGGTGTTGATATTCAGGCTGCATTCAATCTCAGCCTCTCTCTCTCCCTCCAAGTGGGTCTACCCCCTGCACCCCCATCCCACAATGCATTCCGGCTCTTGCTATGGTAAAAAAAACTCTCCAAGTCCTGATGCATGGCTCTCGCTGCTCTTTTTGGAAATGTATGAGCACGAGTGGAGTGGAGCGGAGCGGAGTGACAGCCATCTGTTAGTCGGCCGTGCTTTCATTATTCCCACATGATCAAATGAAATGTATGATGGAGTGGTCTGGGAAAGAGATGTTTTAGGGTTCTTTGGCAGGGGGGGGGGGGGGGGGGGGTCTTTATAGGGTTTTTGTTAGAGTTCTGAAGACTTGAGTTTTCCCCAAAAAAAGAGAAAGGCATTCTACAGTTGAGTCTTTGTGGTGTTTTGTGTGCAATATTGGTATGATATGCAGAGGACTGTTTGAAGATTTTTTAAAAACTTTTTACAGGAAGCCCCCGAGTTTAGAAATGGAGCGTATGGTGCTTAAAGTCGGTTTGATATTCTTTACATTGTTTTTTGCTGCTTTCTCTATGGAACATTTGTTGGAATGGTCTGTTACAGGCGAGCTGAAAAATGTTTCCTTGAGGATGAAAAACATTGACTTTTTGTCTTCTTCTATGAAGTCTGTTTACAGTATTGCTTTCCTGCTGCGTTTCCTCAGTGTTACCCATGTATTCCTTTCATCGCCCTCCAGCGATGCACATCAAAGCTGTCGTGTGCGCGTGTGTCTGCGCGCGTGTGTGCGCGTGTGTATGCGCGTGATTGCGTGTCACGCCTGTGAGTGTGTGTCTGTCTGTGTGCCTTTGTGTGTGTGTGCGTGACTTTGTGTGTGCATGCATAGTGAATGTGTGCTGTGATTGATAGTTTTCAATCATCTCTCTCTCTCTCTCTCTCTCTCTCTCTCTCTCTCTCTCTCAGGTCTGACTGAGACCAACGCATCTCCAAGAATGTGCTGAGGTCAGTGAAGGCCACTGCTGACTCCATCAAGGCAAGGTGCATGAGCCCAGGGTGAATGAAGAAACCCTCTCCTCTCCTCTCCTGTTACTCTCTCCTCTCCTGTTACTCCTCTCCCTCTCTCTCTCTCTCTCTCTCCAATTTGTTTTCCTGTATCCATCTTAACCGAATAAAGGCCAAAAAACCCCAAAGTAATACAGTATATATTTGAGACCTCTGCCCTCATGTTTTAAAACTTAAAGGGACACTCCACCCATTTGCATTAGGCTTTCCATTGCTAGACACCCAGACATACTTTTGAATGGTCGTGCAACACTCTCTCAATTCCCCCTGAGACAGGAGAAATCCGTATTCACCTCTTAAGACTTCCTCCTACACTGTTACCTTCTACTTCCTGTGGTCTTTCTTTCTTTCTTTCTTTCTTTCTTTCTTTCTTTCTTTCTTTCTTTCTTTCTTTCTTTCTTTCACTCGTTCTTTCTTGACATTTGTATTGGTCACATTTTCCCTATTCAGTTCCCTCTCCTAGCCGGTTCTCCATTGATTTAGGGGGGGGGGGGTTGGAAATGAAAGCCCCTATGTATTTCCAAAACGGCCTTCTTTGTCCAAAGCACCGCACCGCTTCGCATCGCAGCACGCACGCACGCACGCACGCACGCACGCACGCACGCACGCACGCACGCACGCACGCACGCACGCACGCACGCACGCACACGTTGCACACACGTTGCACACACGTTGCACACACGTTGACACTGCCCTGACCGCCTCACCTTGTTTCTTCCAAAGTGCAGCACGTTAAGTAAGGGTTAACGTTGGGCGAGAAGGTCGCTACCGTGGAATAGCAGCACGACAGAGAGAATCTTTAGACCCCGACGCGGAGCGGAGGGGTCTTGTTCTCTCTGAAGTGCTGCTATTCCACAAAGCGACCGACTCGCCGAAAGTTAACCCGCTTATTATATGGATATACTTAAATGATTCACACATGCGGGGACATTTCTTTAGACCTATTTAATGTTAAGATTGTTGCTGCGCAAAACAAAACAGTGCCGTTGTTGAACACCGCTAGGCAACAGCTAGGTAGGCTAGCCAGGACAACAGGTGTTGTCTATCACAGCAGCTGATTAGAGTGACAAAAGACCGGACCCCCTGCGGAGTGATATGAAACATTCGCTTTAGCCACTGACTTGTATACAAGCCAGTGGCTTTAGCAGTGAACGTCTTGTTGCCATTGACAGCGGTAGCCAGGACAACGGGTGCTGTCTATCACAGCAGCTGATTAGAGTCTTGTTGAAAAGTCGCT
>NC_085857.1:19790609-19795609 GCF_034702125.1 Engraulis encrasicolus
GTATTGAACATTGAAATGTAATTTAGAAGGTACCAAATTCCAACTGTTTTGATGCAAATTGGAAATTTGGATTACAAGACTACAAAACTATTTTGCTTAATAATGTGGAACAGAGCATTTTAAGTTTTTTATTATTTAAAAAAAATACAGATGTCATTGGAAGGTTCATTCAAAAACTTTTTAATTGTACTCTAATGACTGATGACTTGAAAATTATGATGACTGTCATTTGTATTGATTATTTGGGGAAACCGCGAAAAATGTCATTTGCGTAATAATGTGGAATGCGGTGTATGTACAATAAACAAAAAGTAAAAGTGCCCCATATCGATTTTTCCTCATATAGGCTACACATAAAGCCATGAGTAGCCTACACATTCCATTTGAAGCCATGCATAGAAGTTGAGGTTCCATAAAAATATAGAAAAGAGACAAATACAAGCTCAACTTATTGATATACAGACAAGCCTCTATTCCCGTGTTTCCACATTTCAGAGAAATACCTTGTAGCTGTATCACTCATACTGCACAAGTCTTGCAACATAAGTATTGTATAAGGAGACAAGGGGCAGTGAGTTCACAGGAAGTTGGCAGATGGTTGGATGGGAGGGGAGCGAGGGAGCGAGAGAGCAAGGGATGGGAGTGAGAGAGGGAGAGAGGAAAGGGCAGAGCTATAGGGGGGGGCGAGAAGGGCTTTTGTCTGAGGGCCCAGGGCCCTCCTGTGTTGATGGTGGGGGCCCTATTGTGACCTTGGCAGGCTGTATGAGAGGGGCCCTATCAGTGTCTTGTCCTGGGGCCTTGTATGCAACTGGAGAGAGGGGAAGAGGGCTAGAGGAAGACATGATGACCGGGAGGGGAAGCGGAGGGGAGTGTACCGACAGACCGACCGACCGAGCGGCATGAGAGGGGAAGACGCTGTACTGCCTGACTGACTGTATTTACGGTCTCAACACACGCCATTAAATCAGAGGCGGTCCACTCCTCTCCTCACCGCATAGATCTGGAGTCTGTCCAGATAGCAGAGAGAGATGAGAGAGGAGAAGAGAGGGGGGTTTGAGCTTGTCAGTTTCAGCTCTGCATGATGTACTGTGATTCGCTAACTCTGCAGCAATTTGCATCATCTACATCTGCTTCAGAGTCCATGTTTAGGCAAGATTGTAAAGCTTTGATTCATTCCAAACGGATACACATAAAGATAAATCATTTATTGTTTATTTTTTTATTGTACCGTGTTTCTGCAGAATAGTGCAACAAAAATAAAACGTCATACAGTATAGTGTAAAATTACAAGCATACCAAAATCTTGTATGTCTGATATATGCACTGCAGTAGGTTTTTGATATTCACATTTTGATTTTTACAATGACAAGATGGAATCTCAATGTCAAATTAGTTCAAGGTTTTCAATGTTCACAAAGCATACAACCTGTATAAATGCTACCGGGTCATCTGTGCTGAAAAAAATAAAACACGTCTGAATTAAACTATACCTTCACAAGTAACAGGACTAAAGTGTTTGTGCGCTTCGAAGAAAGAAAAAAAAACACGTCAAGATGAAAAATGGCCGTTATTGTTTTCGTAAACTGTAATTGCAGGGCTGGCTGAGTCCTCAGACCAGAGAGACAGAGAGAGAAAGAGAGAGCGAGAGAGAGACCAGAGAAAGAGAGAGAGAGGTAGAGAGAGAGAGAGAAAGCGAGGGAGGGAGAGAGAGAGAGAGATAGAGAGAGAGAGCGAGGGAAAGAGAGAGAGCGATAGAGAGAGAGAGCGAGCCTGGAAGAAACAGATTCACAAAAGGAGTGGGAGATACTGTACAGTACATTCACATAAGGAGAGAAAACGAGAGATACACGCATTCATCACAGCGATCAAGAGGAGGAGGGGCAAGGTGAAGCTTTATAACTTAATAACGTGCTCAACTCGATAAAAGTAAAAGGCAACTAACTGGGTGCTCATTCTGTAAAAAAATATTCAAAATAAAGAGACTGCAGTCCTAGTTTGTGTACTTAATTGCTGTCAGACTTTTCAGTCTTAACCTTCTTCAGTGTTGGAGGTCAAGACAGAAACATCTGACGGTGACGGGCAATAAAGTACACAGCTAGGAGTGCTGACCTGCCTAAGGAGAAACTTCCCCACTTCCATGTTTGCTCCATGGATGGGATGGAGGCCTGTGGCCAAGCACGACCCCACTCCTGATCCCTAAAGCCCCCCTGCCCCCAGCAGCTCCCCCCAATGGAGGTACTTACTGCTGTATTCTCAGCCAACTGGCTGCTGTATGTCAGAAATGCATGCAGCACTCTCTCTCTCTCTCTCTCTCTCTCTCTGATTCTCTCTCTCTCTCTCTCTCTCTCTCTCTCTCTCTCTCTCTCTCTCTCTCTCTCTCTCTCTAGACTGATCGATCACAGCCCTGCTGGCCTGGGGCTTTTTGTGTTACGGGCACAGTGCACAGGGCACCGAGCCAGCCCCCAGCTGACCCCTATACACTGTAGTGCATTGCCAGGGAGAACTGACCCAACACCACCCCATACCTCAACCCCCACAACTCAAACCATCAACCACCGACCCCCACTTGGGTCTGTCCACCAGCCGCCCCGCAGTGCTCTAATCACAGTGGGGTCTGGCCTCGGTTTGGCTGGGGGTTGTGGGTATGGGGCACCGTAGGGCGGATGGTGAGTATGGTGGGGATGGGGTCATCCCTATGTTCCCCAGGTCCTATGTTCCCTGGCTCCTATGTTCCCCGCAACTGGGGAACCTAGGACCCTTTTTTCAGAAAAGGGTTCTATGTTCCCCACTGCTTCCAAGTAGACTGCCGCATGGCAAAGCGCAGGTTGTTGTTGCACCTCTGACAGGTTAGGTTTAGGGACAGTTTTGGTCAGGGCACACATGTACAGCTCAGAAACATTGCCTTACTGACAGGTTAGGGTTAGGAATGGTTTTGGGAAGGGCACAATTTGAAAACTCGGAAAGATCCAATGCGGGGAACATAGAACCCTTTTTTAGAAAAAGGGTCCTAAGTTCCCCGGTCTCATACAAAGACGGGGGAACATAGGACCCAGGGAACATACGTACGCTCCCGTGGCGATTGGTGGTTTGGTTTGGTTTGGTTGGGTCTCTCTGGCACAGTGCTATGGGGAAGTGTTGTCTGGGGCTGGGGCTGGGGCTAGCACTGGCTCGGTCAGGTGGTGGTTGATATTTGGCAGCTGTCTACTTGTGTGGGTGGTTTTGTGGTATGTTCGTGGAATCTGTGGTGTGGTGGGTATCGTGTGTGTTGTGATGGAGGGGGGTTGATGTTTGGTTCTCCCGATGGTGGGTAGGGAGTGGTTGACTGGGGGGGGAAAGGATCAAGAAACAACCTTGTTGGGTCCCTGGCATTATGGTACAGCACACTAGCCCACATAACCACGTCATCCCCAATCTTTGGTAGTTGTTGGAGGTGGTGAGGGATGGTGGCTGTTGGTGGTGGACGATAGTTGGCGGCCACGGTGGGTGGGGGTGGCAGCCTTGCACAGTCTCAGGCTACCTTAGACCAGACCCACAAGACGGCTGAGGGGAGGACAGTAGATTGCTGAAAAATTAAATCTGAGCAAGTTTATTTGTCTATTTTAAAGTGAAACTATCTAGTAAATCTTAATTTAAGACAAAATTACTCAATACATACTGTATAACTAGAGAAACAGCTCAGATGGGGGATAATCTTTGGCAGTTGTTGGTTGGTGGTGAGTGATGGTTGGCAGTGCACTGACTCTCTGTTGTGGGTTGTGTGGGTGGTTGATTGGTAGTGGAAGAGCACAGTTTGTGGCAACCACAGGAAGACAGAGTGCTGAGGGGAGGACAGTGGATTGCAGAAAAAGGAAATCTTAGCGAGTTTATTTGTCTATTTTCAAGTGATACTATGGGTGGTTGGAGAGCGCAGTTTGTGGCGACCACAGAAAGACGAGTGTTGAAAGGAGGACAGTTGCTTCTCAGATGGAGTTGCTGTTGGTGGTGGATGATACTTGGTGGCCATGGTGGGTGGTGCTGGCATTGCGACTGTAACGGATATACCAGAGTTTGGCATAAAACAATAGTAAACCTCCCTCACGAAGCCTCATACAGTATCGATAGCTGAGGGGGAGGATGTGCCCTTCATCTCTGGTGGGAGGGTGTTTGGCAGTGGTTAAGTGGTGGTGGTGGTGGGATGGCACAGACAGACAGTCGCTGTTCAGCTCTGGTAGGAGATTGTTTGGTAGGATGGTAACGGGTGGTTGTCTGGTTTGGTGGTGCTGGGATGGCCCAGTATCTAACACTGTGCGGTCCGCTTCTCGATTCTGATTGGCTAATAGCCGTGGTCAATTGAGCGTAAACCTAGAGTACACCTTCCAACTGAAGATATGCGCTTCTAAGTTAGACCAAGCGCATCTACGTAGGGTGGCCATCGGTCCGTTTTTACGACCTATTCACGACGTCCGTGTGTCCCTCTCTTTGTCTTTCCTTTCCTCCTAGCCTTTTGCTTATGGCCTCGAGATGCGAGGCAACGTCATTTACGAAAACTAGACCTTGACAGTCGGTCGCGTTTCCGATATCTGCGGCCGCCATGTTACTCCAGATATAACCCCTCGCCCAGCGAATTAACTGTAGGCCTATTGCTGTCGCCTTATGTCGGGGAAATATCCGTGCAATAGCCCATATGAAGTTCATAAACTGACTGTATGAAAGTTAAATAAGGTAACTATATTATTGTCTACTGTCTGTTTCCTATTTTTTCCTGCACTGGTGGCAACGCATAGTGCAATTAAGTTTGTCCGCTAAATGCCTTTAAAACGATACGAGGGTTCTCACAACTTTACAAACAGGGCAAAGAAACGTCTTTCTGCACGGGCGCTGTCTGTAGGCTATTTTGAGCTCCATCCAGTGTCTGCATGAAAAAAAGGTTGACAGAAGCGGTTTGCCTCCCTTACAACACCGCTGATAAACAGACTTCTGACCAACTTTGAGTAAAGTAAATCAAATTAATTATTGGCTAC
>NC_085857.1:19800609-19815609 GCF_034702125.1 Engraulis encrasicolus
ATCCCACCCTTGGTGCCTGTCTCTATTGGGGGAGAGAAAGTGGAGACTGTCAGCACTTACAAGTACCTAGGAGTGCACCTCGACAATAAACTGGACTGGTCCACAAACTCAGATGCACTCTACAGGAAAGGCCAAAGCAGGCTCTATTTCCTCAGAAGGCTGAGGTCCTTCAATGTCTGCAGCCGACTTCTGCTTATGTTCTACCAGTCTGTCATGGCCAGCGTGCTCTTCTTTGCTGCGACGTGCTGGGGAGGAAGCATCAGGAAGAGAGATGCTGGACGCCTTGACAGACTGGTGAGGAAGGCGGGATCAGTGGTGGGCATGGAACTGGAGACACTCACCTCAATAACCGAGAGCAGAACACTGAGCAGACTAGACTCTATTATGGACAATCAGCATCACCCCCTTAACGCCACCTTCACTAACCAACTGAGTCTGTTCAGCCACAGACTCCGTGCTTTCACCTGCAGGACTGACAGACTAAGGAAGTCCTTTGTCCCATGGGCAATTCAGCTGTTTAACAACACACAGAAGGACACTAAGAAGAACATCATCATAGGGGACTGGACTGCCTGAGATGCCAGAGCTGGCCCAGCCCGGGAAACCTCTTGGTGTGTGTGTGTGTGGTGTGTGTGTGTGTGTGTGTGTGTGTGTGTGTGTGTGTGTGTGTGTGTGTTTGTGTGTGTGTGTGTGTGTGTGTGTTTGTGTGTGTGCGTGTGCGTGTGCTGTCCAATAACTGCACTAAGGAACTTTTGACCCTTGACCACTGGACATACTTGTTTTTCCTGCTTACCACAAGCAAAGACTGTGATCTGTCGGAGCTGGCCCAGTTACTGGGGAACCTCTTTGTGTGTGTGTGTGTGTGTGTGTGTGTGTGTGTGTGTGTGTGTGTGTGTGTGTGTGTGTGTGTGTGTGTGTGTGTGTGTGTGTGTGTGTGTGCTTGCCTAAAACACTTACCTGTACTTTACTGTGACATTGTAAGAATGTTCAACCCCTATCATACTCTGTACACTGCCTACTTCTACATACTATACTATATCATAGATGTATCCATCAACACTTGTTGTCTACCTTAACTGACAGAGTATGTTTTTTTCTGCTTTGGTCTATCCCAACTCACAGAATGTCTTTTTGCACAATTACCTTTTCTACATTTATCTCTATTATTTTATTTTATTTTCCCCACCCTGATGACTATTCCTGTTTATTTTTGTCTTGAAATGTCCATGTGGGCTTTTGTGTATTTGTGTATTTATGTAAGCTACTGGATACCTGAATTTCCCCCTGGGGATCAATAAAGTTACTCTACTCTACTCTACTCTACTCTAGGGTTACTTTAGAGTTAATGTATACGAGGCATGAAAAGGAAGACGGCCAGTGCTGAGATACTGTACTCACTGTATGCGGTAACTGTGTAACCTGACTTCACTAAAATGGCACATTTTCATTTTGCTGTACGAGTGGGGCACACCCATGGTAGTTGAAAGGCAGACTCGGCACACACACACCATCCAGGTAAGACAATAAAGCAGGGCAGTTGGGGGTAGCGTTACATCACACCAGGAAGGAGACGACACTGTCCCATGGTGCCCATGTGTACAGAACAAAGCCGTCAAATGCACACACACACACGCACACACACACACACACACGGTGCCATGTGTACCGAATACACACATACACACACACACACACAGCACGTTGTGAAATGTGTATTGCGTTTATCAGGTGAACAAGCTCACTGATAAAGAGGTTGTAGGCCTATTGTGGGTCCTGTGTTTGCTCTTTTGCGGTTGTAGTGGAAGGAACATATGGCCAACTGTGCAAACATGTTTTTGCCTTTTACTGCCTTTTTATTGTTGAGACCAGATGTAGGCCTATTGTTAAATGTGGAAGTTAACTGTACATTTTACTATAGGCTAGCATTCTAAGTTATTAATAGGCCTATGCTTATTTTAGTTATTAGCAATATGCTTGTTTATATCTTCACTGTACACTACAATATGGCTAAACTCAGTCACTCCCTGGAAGAGTGAGAGAGTGTGGTGCTGGCAGGCATGAAGTACTGTAGTATGAACACTGACCTTTAATCGGGTTGATTTGGGAGCGCGCGGGGTGGTCCTTCTCCCTCAAAGCCGCTTTGCCATTGGTCAGTAAGCGCCAAGCACTCCTGAGGTGGGATGGATTAAGCCAGTCACGTGGCGTTCTCAGCTCTTTGCCATAGAAACGAACGCACCCGCCCAGTTGGTTGGGTCGCGCGCGCTCTCCCGCTCTCGGCTCTCAGTGCGCACGTTCACTCACTCTCAGCTGCAGGAGTCTACTGTGTGGGTCGGTTGCCGTGTGGACTAAGCGACTGAAAACTAGACCATTACCACGACAAAAGAGAGCGGGACCAAACGCCCACCGGGCTACAATTGTGTCGTTGCCACATAGGATGTACCTGAAGAGGAAGTAAATCGTTTGCTTTGTGTGGATTCTTTTATCATCCCGCTTCTCCGCGTTTTGCTCCGGAGTTAACTTGGGAAGATTGTGGACGCAACGAAGACACAATGTGCAACGGGCAGAAGCCGCTGTTTGCAGCGTCATAAGCTAAACTTGGGATTGTGAACAGGTTTGTGTTTGTTTTACTATTTTGTCATTTTATGTTTGCATTTCTGTTTTGCTTTCGACACGCTTTCTTTGCATAACGTAAATCAAGTTCGCTACAAAAACACTGCCGTAGCCACATTGTTTCACTTCAGCCAGTGCGTTTCTCAACTTGAGAGCATGGCTCCCTGCATGGGTATTTGAAAAGCAATGGCCCTCCTTTGAAATGAGTTGAATGGCACCCCTTTCTCCGTTACCTTGGAAGGGGAGTATTGTCCACATGGAGTTTACAATGAATGCCGACCTCCACAACTTCGTGTCTAAAGGAGAGTTCAGTCATCAGGCGACGTTCCTCAGTACGTAGAGCACGGCTATGAGAATGTGAACCCGCGAGCTTTGTTTAGTTGTTGCACGCACCACGTTTTGATTTGTTTTTGTTTTGGGCTTGGATGCGTCGGCGTTTCTTTTCAACCCAGCACAGTCCCATACTTTTGTGTAGTGTAATCGAAGCGCACACGCCTCCCCGTATGCACTGCAACAACAGTAGAGTTTACAGCTATAATTAGTCTGGATTCTTTCCTGGCTTTGTTGCCATCGGGTTTGAAATGCGATCTAGAAGACCCCTCTCCAACTCCCCACACTATAAATAGTGGGCCATGGCGCTTGAACACGTAGTAGCCAGCCACGCTTTTTTTTCTAGAGGGAGAAATGTAAGGCACGTATGGGATATATCTGCAAGGGTGGGTTGGGTGGGTGTGGGTCGGGTCCTCTCGTCTATCAGCGCAGCGGGGAAGGGGGACGAGGGAGCGTTTTCTGGGAAGGCTGAGCCGCTGAGTTGAAATGCTCAGCAGCAGCAGCAGCCCCGGAGGTCTTGCCCAAATCGCGGGAGAGAGACCGAGAGAGACAGCCCAGTTTTCTTTTCAGCCCATGGAGATGGGAGGGATTTTTTCTGGCCATGTGAGCCCCGGAGTTCAAAAACAGCTCGGCTTCTGGATCCCCCCTGAGGCCCTGAACCACAGGGCTTCCCGGTCTGACAGTCACGCTCGCCCTTAAACACACACACACACACACACACACACACACACACTCTCACATACTCTCACATACAGGCACACTGCCCCTCTCTCCACACACACACACACACACACACACACACACAGTCATAGGGAGACCCCCCCCCCTTTTCATGAGGCGACTAAACAGCGAGGAATTCCCACACAATGAGCCATTGACAGGGATCTGGCCAGCCCCACTGCATGAAGAAGATCTTGTGACTGTCCTCTGGTGCCGTGCTCCTTACATGTGTGGTGTGGTGTGGTGTGTCCCCCGTCCCCCACCATCCCCCTCCTCTATCCCTGCCTCTGGACTGTGTGTCTCTCTCTCCGTGTCTGGTCTCTTCTTCTTCTCTCTCTCTCTCTCTCTCTGGGTTGTGTCTCTCTATCTCTATCTCTGTCTCTGGGTTGTGTCTCTGTCTCTATCTGTCTCTGATTTCTAAGGCCATCACTCTCTATGTCTATCACTCTCCCTCTCTCTCTGGCCTCTCTACTTCATGTGTCTCCCTCTCTAAACCACATAAACCGCCTCCAGTGATGCCCTCATCAGCTGCCTGGGCTGTCGTCAATGATCCCTCACAGCCCCACGCCACAGCACACCACACCACAGCATGCCATGTGCAGTCATCAGACAGCAGCCAACATGCTGGCTGGCTAGACCACAGAGATACTTTAAAGCACTGGGCCCAGCTGTAAACACACACACACACTCACACATACAGAGCGAAAGACAAAAACACAGACAGTCAATAAGGCATACATGCTTGGAGATGGCAATAGGAATGTTTGTAGATGTGATATGATTTCAGCTAAGACTTAAGCTTGATGCAGTTTAGGGGTGTGCGACTTGCAGTGGGCAACTGGTGCTCTGCACGCCACATGCAAACACAGAGAAAAACACAGGCGGTCACTACAACGCACATTCAGAAATAACAACGGGAATGTTAGTAGATGTGATATGATTTCAGCTATGCTTGTTGCAGCTGTGGTGTATGACTTGTCATCTGGAACTGGTGCTCTCTGCAGCAACTGCAATCACAGAGTCACACGGTCATTGAGGCACGCACACTTGCAGATAGCAATAGGAATATTAGAAGATATGAGATATGATTATAGTCGTGCAGTCGTGTCCTAGTGGTTAGAGAGTTGGTCTTTCAATCTAGGGGTTGTCGGTTCGAATCCCCCCTGACCTCTCCCTACATCTCCACCCATGGCTGAAGTGTCCTTGAGCAAAGCACCTAACCCCACATTGCTCCAGGGACTGTAACTAGTACCCTGAAAAATAATAGTTGTAAGTCGCTTTGAATAAATGAAAGTGTCAGCTAAGTGCAATGTAATGTAATGATTATATTATCTTATATTAGAAGATATAAGATATGATTTCAGCTAAGCTTGGTGAAGTTTTGGGTGTACGACTTGTCATGTGGATCTGGTGCTCTGTGCACCATGTGCAATCATCAGGCAGCAAGCTGCCTGCTGGCTCCCTTAGACCACAGCAAAGACCGAAGTACGAGTGTCCCGCCTGTAAACACAGACTTGTGTTTTGGGGCGCTGCGCTGCAGCTGTTAGGGCGAAGAACGCTACAGAGGGCAGGGAGGGGTGAAGCCAGGCAAGGGGGTGTGTCTGTCTGTCTGTGTGTCTGTGTGTGTGCCCTTGGACAGCGGGCGGTCACGTGTATGGCAAGACCAGTTTAAACCACCGTTATTATGAGGGTGTCTATTCTGAGCATTTAGTTGTTGCTGTCCAGGGCTCTAAATTAACTTTTTTTCGGCACCAGCCAGAATAGCTAGTAGCTGTTAACCTTACTGGCCAAACACACACTCACTAATTATATTACATTACATTACATTGCATTTGGCAGACGCTTTATAACCAAAGCGACTTTCAAAAGAGGACATATTCAAGCCAACATCACAAGCAAATACAAAGTGCACAGGAGATATACAGAACAACAAGTGCAGTTGCAAAGAGGGGTTCTTTTTTATTTTATTATTATTATTTTTTAAAGAGTAAATAAAGAGTACACACACACACAAACACACACACACAAACTAAACTGATCTAACCATCATGTCAGGAGTCTTCCCTGGGGCAAGGCCACTAATGGGTCAAAGTGGCTAGGATGTTGGTCTTTTCTACCAGCCAGACTGAAATCTCACCAGCATTTGGCCAGTTGGCTGGTGTTTAATTTAGAGCTCTGTTGCTGTCCGCTTTGAGGACTGTGAGTGGACACTTATAGAGAAGGGACACACACTCGTCATTTTCATGTTTCTCAAGGCGTTGGTTTCTCACCGTCCAATCTTTCTTCCATACATGCTCTTCAAGCATCCATTCTCCTCTCATCTTCTCACTCCCTTTCTCCAAAGAGTTCAGTTCATTTTGTTCAGACCGCTCTCCTTCTTTTCATGTTGTCCATGCTCTTGAATCCTTTTATCTCTCTCAGATAAAACTGCACTCTGCACTCCTGGCTGTGTCAAACATGTCCAACAGATCAATGAAGGTGACCCCAAGGCTTCGGCTTGCAGACTGCTCCTGGGGGACACTCACTCATAAATATGTGCATTTGTTAATAACATGGGGAGGACAGCCATGTCAGTCAACCACCTCTCAGAAATGAATAATTGGTGGAAAAGATGCAAAGAGACGGGGGAAAAGACAACTTGCTATGATGTGGTAGAGTTGGAAAAACTGAAAGGTTTGTTCAGGCGAAGATGCCATATTTTATTATTGAAGTCACCTGCATGCTTTGCAGTAGTGCAGGTGACGGAAACACCCACTGGGGTAACTCCCATAGTCTTTGTGACACAGCACACCATGCACACACACACACACACACACACACACACACACACACACACACACACACACACACGAGAACTGCATTTATGCCTCACGTGCAATGGGGCTCCATCTTGCCCATTCCACTTAGACCGATTTGTGGTCCGACACCTGGGTTTGCTAGTGAGCTCAGTGCCCCCATATGCAGTATTCTCTCCTTGTCACAGAAGGGATAAAGGCGGTCGTGGCAGGACAGAATGCAATCGACACTTTAAAGGTGGTCAGTGCCAACGCTGGACCAAGTTAGACCTTGGCTCAGCTTCTTGTGTTTGGCGGCTGGCTGTAGTAGATGCATTGCGTTGGGCTGTGCCAAGCTTGGAGGTCAGGAGGGTTCCGCCATTCTCCATAGCACTCTTAAATTCCATGAGTCATTTCAGACCTAACGAGCCAAAGCCAGTCTGCTGAAAAGATATTGTAATGGAAGTGTGTGTGTGTGTTGGACTTCAGACTTTATAGTTAAGGCAGCCACCTAGACAAAACATGAACTTCACATCCCGACTCTTCTGAAAAGAGAGATGCTGTATGACAAATGCAACTTCTTAAGTTGCTGTGTGTGTGCGTGCGTGTCTATGTACGTGAGTTAGTTTGTGCAGGGTAGCCTTTCATCCCGATTAAATTAAAGGGAAGTCCCAGCTGGAAATACCACTGTTGGCATTTTGATTTTTAGATGCGTCCCAGCATCTCTATAAGAGGGTCTGTCCGTCCGTCCGTCCGTCCGTCCGTCCGTCCGTCCGCCTTCAATTGTGTCTGAAACGCTTTTGTGTCTGAAACGCTTTCTTTAAATTGTTCCTTCCTGTGGCCACAGGGCGGCAGACTTGCCATTTTGGACCGGAGCGAATGCGTGCAAGCATAGCCTTTCCAAAGTAGCCTAGCCACAGGCTAACTGACAAACGTGAGGCCAACAACTCAGCCGATCGTGATGTACGCCACAAATAGACCAATCGACCTCATATTTAGACACTACAATGTTGATTTCTGCCTTCGATTTTCATCAGTTAAGAAATCTAGCGTCGGATTGACACATTATTAAGGTAGTAAAGCGAGTTGCCGCCATGTTTGTTTTCCAGAATCACTCGGCGGGTAGAGAGCTCACGTGCAGCATTCTGGGTAATTGAGTTTCACTGCTTTGTGCCTTGACGGTGAAGCTGGTATTGAAAAAAAGTCCATAAGCGCATGATTCACCCAAACGGTTTTATTTATTTATTATTTGTCGATGTTTAGATTCTTTCCCACATGCACATACTGCTGAAATGGCGTGATACTAAAGGTTGTTAGGCCTAATAAATGTCTGGTAATTTGTAATGTTCACTTCATCTAGGCTATGTGAAATTTCAAATCATAGCCTATGGTTCTTTTCCAAATCCAAGAATGATGATAAGCTTATTATACCCTAAACTGCAAAAAAATAAAGCCATGTCTCGCCATTTTGCTGCCTTGCTGCCTGCCACAATATTTGGAGTGTCCATGATGACCAATAAACAAAAAGTACATCCTCGGGGGGCGTTGACAGAGGAGGCCAGGGGGGCGTTTGGGGGGGGAAATGGCATAGTTGGAACTGGCATAGAGGGACGCATCTGTTGTCCGCCTGTCGGCCTTGTTGTTTTGTTGCTGGCTCAGACCTATCCAAATATTTACTCCCGTGTTTGTTTTCCCCCAACCTCCATCATCATCCTCTTCTTTCTCTTATGCAAAAAACATCCCTCTTTTCCCCCTCTTCCCCTATAATCAGGATTGGATTATGTAACCTGTCCATCTGGCAGAGCTCAGGGCCGCGATGGAATATCCTTTTTCAGTCGGTGGAGTGTGCATTAAACAGAGCGGGAGAGGGAGAGAGGGAGCGCGAGCGGTGTGTGTGTGTGTGTGTGTGTGTGTGTGTGTGTGTGTGTGTGTGTGTGTGTGTGTGTGTGTGTGTGTGTGTGTGTGTGTGTGTGTGTGTGTGTGTGTGTGTGTGTGTGGTACAGAAAGAGAGAATAAAAGAGGGAGGGAGGGGGGAGATGGAGAGAGAGAGAGAGAGAGAGATGGGCATTCAGTCGTTTGTGTGCGCAACAGACAGGGAGAGAGTGGGAGGAAGAGAAGGTGGGTGTGTATGTGCACATTGAAAAGGGGTGTGTGTGTGTGTGTGTGTGTGTGTGTGCTGCGAAGAGGGCAATGTGTGTGAGGTAGAGCGAGAGAAAGAGGAAGTATAGCTTCACTGTGTTGATGAGGGCCTTAAAAATGGGCTGCTGGTACTGTTTTGTCAGGTGTCGATACTTCATCTGCTGTGCTGGAGAAGTGTGTGCGTGCGTGCGTGCGTGCGTGCTTGTGTATGCTCGAGCATTTGAGAGGTGTGTGTGTGTGTGTGTGTGTGTGTGAGGCATGAGTCTCTGATGGTATTGGCAGTGTCCCTAGAGGCAATCAGTCGTACTCCCAGCCGTCAGCGTTTCTGCTCTGGTGCCCAGACTGCAATCACACACGAGTGGTGAACTAGGCAGCCAAGCCAAGCCAGCCGCTGCAGAAGAGAAGGGCGTTTTTTTGGCACGAGCCAAATGTCAAGTTCATAGAAGTTTCCTTGAAGCAGATATTTTGTAATCAGAGTTAGAGCTGTGATGAGAAGTCTGGTTAACCCCTCAAGTTCATATACTCTACGTTTCCTCGAAGCAGAATTGGTTTTTTTTGTTTTATTGTTTTTAAATCAGAATTAACGTAGAGCTTCAGAAGAGAAGGGTGTTCTTTTTTTGCCACGAGCCAAATATCAAGTTCATAGAAGTTTCCTTGAAGCAGATATTTTGCAATCAGAGTTAGAGTTGCAATAGAAAGGGTGTGTTTGGCACAATGAGAAGTCTGGTTAGCCCTCCAAGTTCATATTATACTGTACGTTTCCTCGAAGCAGATATTTTCATAATCAGAGTTAATGTGAAGGGACGTCTGTTTAACCCAGTCAAGTTTCAAGTAAGTTTTGCCTGAAGCAGATGTTTCACAATCAACGTTGCAGCGACAAAGGTGGTTCTGGCACAAGTAGAAGTCTGGTTAACACAACGTCAAGTTCATATACATTTCCTTGAAGCAGTTATTTTGTAATTGGTGTAGGTTGAGCGTTTGTTTTGGCACAAGGAAAGGATGGAGGAGGCTTTCTAATTGAAGTTAATATACTGTAGTACTATACAGTGTACTATAAGCAGATGCTGTAGAATATAACGTTAGATCTGCTAAATAAATATATTTTCTGGTATGATGATTAGTCTGGTTAACCTTTAATTGATTCATTGGAGTTTTTCTTAGTCTTTCTTTCCCCAGGGTCAGAATTAGACAAGTACTGTATAGTTGTTCAGACTTGATTTGCTGTCAACAGACAGAAGTGTTGAGTATGTAAGGCCAACTGTGCAGTGTCGTTGGAAGCCATTGCAAGTGACATGGTGCACGTTTTACAAACACGATCTATGGTAATTTATCAAACCGTAGTGTTTCAGCATTTTCCTATTTCCACACATTAACAGGAGTATATAGTACTACTTTCCCAGGCATCATCACAGATGGTGTGATTTAACAAGCTTTTATCAGGGCAGTGGTATCAGATATCCATACTCTATCTTTATGATGGGACACTTTGGTGCCTGCTTTGGTGTGTGCCTTCAATACAATGCTATTGACTTAGGCCAGTTCTGGAATCAATATGGAAATGATGTTGGCTCTCGGTCAACGTGGGACATATCTCGCTCTCGCCCCCTCCCTCCCTTCTCTCTTTCTCTCTCTCTCTCTCTCTCTCTCTCTCTCTCTCTCTCTCTCTCTCTCTCTCTCTGGAATGCGGCTGCTCTTGTGTGATTTGCTTATCACTGTGTGTGGTGGTGCTAAGCTAGACTGCCAGAGGTTTCAGCTATATCCGGCTATCTTCTCCGGCAAAGGACACCAGGCCCCCTGTCTTGTCAGTAGTGGGAGTGGTGATGCATACTGGAATCTGTTGCATGCATTCAGGTCAGGTGATTTCGTTTCTTTGCTGCAAGGCTTCATAGCAAGTGTTTTGAGTGAATGAATCACTCTTGTGATTGTTGTTTTTGAGGTGCTTGGGTGTGTAGTGTGTGTGTTTATTTTTTTTATTTTTTTTAAGAGTGTGTGAGTTTTTGATGGGGCAGTTCGTCTGGTGTTTGGTTCAGCGTCAAGCAGCATGATGTGAATATTGTTCCCTCGTAGACCATAATTTTCAATTTCTGAGAATATCACAATGACTTGACACTTCTCATCACGGTAGGCCAGACTGCCAAAGGTTTCGGTCAGCTATATCCAGCTATCTACTTAGACAAAGCTGTAGTTAGGCTTTATGGCAGATGAATTTTATGAATACATCGGAATCTGATCATCTCTCTCGAATAGTCTGTCTTTTGTCTGCATCTGTGTGGGCTGATGGTTTGTATCGTGTGGTGTTTTTGTATTGGCTGTTGGTTAGTTTGGGATTTTTAATGAGCAGTTGTTTTTGTGTTGTGGTGTTCACACATCTATGCTTGGTCTACCCTCTGATCTGTAGCCCATCTCATCTCAAGCCCACGCCTTCCCCCATTTCTATCTGCTGAATATTTGTTAAAACTTACTTTATGGTAAACCAAAGAATGAGCGTTTCTTTACCATAGCACTTCGCAAAACACTGATGAGCTATTTTGGCTGCAGTTATTCCCCTCCCATAGACCCTGAGGTTTGCAATATCGCCTTGTTATCTAACTTCACCCTGCTGGTCAGCTGCTCGTGCGCGCGTGTGCGTGTGCATGCTTGTGTGTGTGTGTGCGTGCGTGTGTGCGTGCGTGCGTGCCCACGCTTGTGTGTGTGTGCTAGGTGTGTAAATCACAGCCTTCATGACGATACGATACGGTATCGATTTCTTAAATCAGGGATTCGATTTTTTTTTCGATACTTAAGAATTCCCCGCGATACGATGCGATTCGGTTCGATTCGATTTTTTACCTATTACTTTTCCACTACTATTGTGTTATGGAGCTAGGACATTCCACAGGGGCCAGCGATTCGATTCTTTTCGATTCTTAAAAATGCCCCACGATACGATGCGATTCGATTAAATCGCCGGCCGATACGTCCGATACATCGATACATTTCGATTTTATTTACATCCCTAGTGTGTGCGTGCCCACGCTTGTGTGTGTGTGTGTGCCCACGCTTGTGTCTGTGCGTGCCCACGTGTGTGTCTGTGCGTGCCCATGTGTGTGTGTGTGTGTTAAGGAACACAGCAGAGCGGGGAGCACTGGCTGTGAGGCTGTAGCTGTACATCTGTTGCTTTCTCACCAGCTCCACTCGCCTCTCACTGGGGCTCAGGCTCAAAGACACCTGTTCCTCTCCTCACGGCCTTGCCCTCCGCCCCCCCCCCCTTCTCTCTCTCTCTCTCTCTCTCTCTCTCTCTCTCTCTCTCTCTCTCTCTCTCTCTCTCTCTCTCTCTTTCTCTCTCTCTCTCTCTCTCTCTCTCTTCCTCTCTCCCCCGCCCCTCTCTCTCTCTCTCTCTCTCTCTCTCTCTCTCTCTCGCGCGCGCTCTCTCTCTCTGTCTCTTCCTCTCTCTCTCTGTCTCTTCCTCTCTCTCTCTCTCTCTCTCTCTCTCTCTCTCTCTCTCTCTCTCTCTCTACCATTATCTCTCTCTCTCTCTCTCTCTCTACCATTATCTCTCTCTCTCTCTCTCTACCATTATCTCTCTCTCTCTCTCTCTCTCTCTCTCTCTCTCTCTCTCTCTCTCTCTCTCTCTCTACCTCTCTCTCCGTGGTATTGCTGTAATGGTATGGCAGATTGTGTACTGTACTACCAGCGGGAGAATTGTACAGTAGGGAGTCGTAAAATGACAGAACAGCAATTGTAAGCATGAGTGCGCCACTCCCAACCCCCCTCCCTTAAGATGTTGGAAATGCATTTTAATAGCTTGTTAGTTTTGATGGTTTTATGATTCCTCTTCATCTCTACTAGATACACTCCACTCCTTATTTTGTGTTTATTTTATCAGTGAACACGGTGCCTCTCAGTCTGGGACCCTCTACGTGTGCTGGTTTTTGCTGCCGTCTAATTGGAATCGTCTGTAGTGTCATTTAGAATGGAGTTTAGTTGGTTCTTCATAGTTTAACTTCCCTTCACTATGCGCCACTCCTTGCTTGTTGAGTTGTCTCAGTGCACGTGGCTAGACTCAACACCGGCTAGTTGTTGCTGCTAGCCTCGTCACCTAATCTTTCGGCGAATGCCGTTTGAGTCTGTGACCTATGTGTGCTGCTGGCTGTTGCTAGCGTCTAATCGGAATCATCTGTAGTGTCATTTAGAATTTAGTTTATCTGGTTTATGGATTAATTTCCCTTTTACTATGCGCCACTCCTTGCTTGTTGTGTTGGTAGTTGTCGGCAGCCTGGTCGCCTTATCTGAGGGCCGAGGTCTTTCTGCGAGTGCCATTTGACCCGGATGAGCGGCTTAGGTAGGAGGAGGCACGGCCAAGACCAGATCACCTTCTTCTTCTTCTTCTGACGGACGGACCGGCAGCCGTCCCCCCCATCCCCCACACCCACTAACCCTGCCTTGCCTCACTTAGTCACGAGCGAGTCAGGCCACAGAGGGAAGATGAGGTTAAGCCTCTACCACAGCCACGACCAGAGAGCGAGAGAGGGCAGGAGAAGTGGTGGAAGACTAGGGGATATAGAGAGTGGTGGCTAGACTGATTGAGGGAGTTAGAGAGAGGGAGAGAGACGGAGGTGTTGCCAGACTGAGTTCGAGAAATGTTAAGGGAGAGAAAAATTAGGGAGAGAGGTGGCTAGTTTGACTGAAGGGAGGAAAGGAGGGAGGCATTGAGGAACACATGGAGAGGTAAAGGGCTAGAGGAGAGAGGCAGGCAGGGAGAGAGACAGATAGAATGGAGGGAGAAAGAGGTGGCTAGACTGATGGAAGGAGAGGGGGAGGAGGAGAGAAATGAGGAGGAGGTGGGGATGGATAGATGAATGGATGGATGAAGAGAAACTTGGAGTTGGCGAGAGAGACGGGCGGGCGGGCAGTCTTTCTCTCTCTCTCTCTCTCTCTCTCTCTCTCTCTCTCTCTCTCTCTCTCTCTCTCTCTCTCTCTCTCTCTCTCTGACTCTCTGAGAGGGGTTAAGGTGAAGGCTGCTCAATTCCGTAGCCCGGGTTACTCTGCTGGAGTTGATAAACATGGCCTCTTTACTTTCATTGTAGTGGCAGCTGCGAATCCTGTTTTCTTCTTGCTTGTTGTGCTGAATCCTTAACACTTTCCTTGCGCCTCACCTCCCTCTCTCTCCTACATAAGCCTGAAGGCTCAGCGCCGCTATGCGTGGGTCTCTGCCCTCATGTTTTGAAATAAAGGCTTTTTAATCATTTTTGGAAGAGGAGCGCCTTTTTTTGGACTCCCTTTTTGATAAAACAAAGTGTGTTTAAATTGTGCCATGCAGAGTTTGTTCAACATTTTTTTTTGTCGCAGAGTAGAGAGGCTTAAATCCTGACCTTGAAAGTTGATGCAGGAACCAACTGTTTGCTATATTTTCTGTTATCTCGTGCTCTCACCTGCTTACCTCAGATGAACCCCATGTAACCCCGTGCTCTGGCCGCGCGCGCGCACACACACACACACACACACACACACACACACACACACACACACACACACACACACACACACACACACACACACACACACACACACACACACACGTCTATGAGACCTGGTGACCTCTGCTCAAAAATCTGTAACGCTGGGCTACACACGAGCTGAAAGTCCTCTGACTGACCCATCCTCTCTCTCTCTCTGTTGCGCTCTCTCTCTCTCTCTCTCTCTCTCTCTGTCTCTCTCTCTCTCTCTCATTCGTTCTTTCTTTCTCTCTCTCTCTCTCATTCGTTCTTTCTCTCTCTCTCTCTCCCTCTCTCTCTCTCTCTCTCTCTCTCTCTCTCTCTCTCTCTCTCTGCTGTGTTCTCTCCCCCCTCCAGTTGGCAAGACATCAGTCAGCATGTGAGGAGGATGAACACATCGGTCACTGTGTGCCCCTCTCTGTCAGTCTCTCCGAGCATCAAACACAACTTCAAAAACATCGGGTTATTGGCCGCACTTGAAGGGGTGGCAGGGTTGTTGAGGGCTGGTGAATTTGTGAGTTTTTAAGTGAGTTTTGTGCTCGGAACACAGTACACAGTTTGTGTGGTCCAGATGTCTGATCACGTTGGTGTTTAATATCCGCCTGTCTACCATGCATCAGAGACTCTGATTCAGTTTCTTCAAAAACGTTGGTGCATGTGAGTTCCTGTGAGAGAGGCGAAGGCAAGCGAAAGCAAGCGAACAGGAGCGAAATTATTAAAGAAAGTTTAATGTTATGCAAATGAGGAGCCAATTCGCCTGCCGCGGCCCAATCAAATCAACAACAAAACTGTTCCATTCCATTTAATTCGCTGCGACGACCTGATGACGGTTGAATTTCGCCTCTCTTTGCTTCGCCTCCTATGTGTCCCTACCGTCATGGGAGCTGTGGTGATGTACCACCAAACACTGGTGAGCTGGCGGAGTGTTTGGGAGATCTTTGCATAGCGTGAGT
>NC_085857.1:19818109-19828109 GCF_034702125.1 Engraulis encrasicolus
TGTGTGGTGTGAGGGTTTGTCTTTTCGTGTGTGCACGCACACACACATTTTAATGTGCTCTTGGCCTATTTATGTAATGTGTCTATGTCTGTGAGTTCTTATGTCTGTAAGAGAGAGATTCAGTTTGCTAGCACAACTTCGCTTCATCCGAGTGATATATCTCCACCGCAAAGTAGTGGTAAGGCAAAAGCCCAGTAATGAATGGACTAATTACTGAATGCTGCAGTGAAGTCATTTATTATCGTATTACTTATTAATGTTCGCACTGAGCCTAGCGATTGTTCTATAATCAAGGAAGTTGACTGCCAACGGAAAGGGTTTTTACTCCCAAGGCGATTGAGCAGAATTATGTTGTAATGCTTTGGACCAAGTAGTATGTCTGGTTTTGTGTTTGCTTTGCCTGAATTGGACTTATAACACTCCTCGTTGCCACTGACAGGGAAGGTAGCCAGTCTCTAATCCTGAGATTCTTGGATTTTCAAGCACGGAGAGATGTTGTGATCCGAGTTTGGACGTGTTCCATTTTTATACTTCCACAGTCTCGCCGTGTCATTTTTAGTCGCGTTCCCTGCGTCGCTGGTCTCGTCTTACCGACCCAAGCGGCCGTGGAAAGGGTAGGGGGGACCCGGTGGAATGCTGGGGCTGGACTGGGATCACAAACCGGCCGGGGTGTTTTTACAGAGACCAGCCTTTCACCCCCAGCCCCATACTACAATTAGGATGGGATTAGTCCACTGTATATTTAAAGGGGTATGCCACTATTTTGGGGCTTAATACAGTTAAAATCGTTGGCCGGGGTTTATAAAGGTGATAAAGTGTCTTATTTTTCATGTTAAGCGTTGTCTAGTTTGTAGCTAAGCTAGTGAAAGTCGTTGTCTAGTATGTAGCTAAGCTAGTGAAAGTCAATGGATCCGTGTAGCATGTAGCATGCTACACGGATCCATTGACTTTCACTAGCTTAGCGACATGCTCCCTCTTTTAACTTGTCTTAAAGCAAGACAACGGCTTACATGAAAAATAAGACACTTTAGCACTTTTATAAACCCTGGGCAACAATTTTAACTGTATTAAGCCCCAAAATAGTGGCATACCCCTTTAAGGATGCACCGACGGGCCGCCCCATCTAAATTGTGGGCCGGTCTCAAACGGAAAATTTGAAACAGGAAGGCAAACAAATGAACAAAAGATTAAAGAAATGGCCCCTGATGACTGTCTGCCCACCGGTAAAATGCCCTGTATGCCAGATAACCAGTTTAGCCCTGGAGGAATGGTAGGGGGACACGGGGTGTCTCGGTTGTGGCATGAGGGGACACCGTCTCAGCTGTGCATTGAGTGACACAGAGGGGGGAAGGAAATATGTTCCCACACTGTGGCTGCCCCCTTGCTAAATTAAATCCTGTACATTAGGTCACAGCAGTATTTCACTGTTTCTGTTTTTTACCCAGGGTTTTTTTAAATGCAGGCTGCTGTTTGTTTTTAATACTAAAACATTGCTAAAATGCTCTGATCCAAGAAACAGCACAAATTAGACACAGTTGAAGAGTCAAAGGTCGCAATAGCAAAAGTTAAAGCTTAATTTTGCTGTTAAAACTGCCACACTTGGTATTTTGTATGGAAAATATCAGTGTATGTGAATGCCATCCAAGCCTATTACACAAATATTGTTGATAGAGGGAGCAACAGGAGTGCAGCAGGGACATGCCTTTGGTCCAGTTAAAATGTACAGTGCCTTCAAAAAGTCTACACACCCCACCTCAAATGTCAGGTTTTTGTGATGTAAAAAAATGACAGAAAGACAAATAAATTCACAGCTTTTTCCACCTTCAATCTAAACTACTAACCTGTGCAATGCAATTGAGAAACAAGCATAAAGCTTTAAAGGGAAACAATAGAAAATAAAAAACTTCAATTAACATGGTTGCATAAATATACACACCCTTAAATTAATACTTAGTTGCAGCATCTTTGGGCTTCTCTAGGCTATTCCAAAACCTCAATCTTATTCTAGTGAAGCCATCCTTTTGTAGACTTAGGCGTGTGCTTGGAGAAATTGTTGTTCTGAAAGATTAGTTTCTCTGCATCTTCACCTTTCTACCAGGGGGGCGGAGGTTTTGTGCCACTACCCAGGCCCCTGTGGAAATGTTCATAAATCCCTCCTCTCGAATGAAGGCCCCAGTTACAGCTGAAGAAAAACAGCAAAAAAGAACAATGCTGCCACCACCATACTTTACGTTAGGTATGGTGTTATTGCAGTGATGTTTTGCGCCAAACATACCCTTTTGAATTATGACCAAAAAGTCCAATCTTGGTGAGGTAAATTGTGCAAAAAATACTTATGTAATCTCCCAAATGCATGTGGGAAGATATTTTATGGTCAGGTGAAACCGAGGTTGAACATTTTGGACATAATTCCAAAAGGTTTTTTTTGGCACAAAACATCACCGCAATAACACCATACCTAACGTAAAGTATGGTGGTGGCAGCATTGTTCTTTTTTGCTGGTTTTGTTCAGCTGTAACTGAGGCCTTCATAAGGGAGGAGGGAATTATGAACATTTCCACAGGGGCCGTGGTAGTGGCACAAAATCTTCGGGCCCCCTGGTAGAAAGGTGAAGATGCAGAGGAACTAATCTTTCAGAACGACAATTTCTCTAAGCACACGTCTAAATCTACAAAAGAATGGCTTCACCAGAATAATATTGAGGTTTTGGAATGTCCCAGACAAGCCAAAGGTGCTGCAACTAAGTATTAATTTAAGGGTGTGTATATTTATGCAACCATGTTAATTGAAGTTTTTAATTTTCTATTGTTCCCATTGAAAGGTTTATGCTTGTTTCTCAATTGCATTGTACAGGTTAATAGTTTAGACTGAAGGTGGAAAAAGCTGTGAATTTATTTATCTTTCTGTCGTTTTTTTACATCACAAAAACGTGACATTTGAGGAGGGGTGTGTAGACTTTTTGAAGGCACTGTATAACACTTGAGTCTTCAACATCAAAAGGAAGGGTTTCGCCATCAATTATTTGTTCCTGTTGTTTTTTTTTTCTCAGCACTTGGCCAAGAGGAAATTTCAGCTGTTGTGTTTTGAAAGATTGTTACAAGAAAGGGAGTTGGGTGTGCTGGTGCTTTTACATGCCTGTCATGAGGGACATGGATGCCCTTTGATCCTGTCCTCATCACCTCATAACCTTCTCATTCCGTTTTCAACTTAAACAAAAAGTCCCAAACTTTCAAACAAAACGGCCAAGGGAAGACTGAAGTCCACCTCATACCTCAGAAAAATGTGTTGTACGAAGCCACTCTAGACTCTGAAAAGAAAAACACTGGCGGTGTCACGCCCTTATTTCACCCACACAGATTTTTTTTTTTTTACCGTCCAGGAAGGAAGGAAATTTAGCAGCTCTCCACCCAAAAGCAGTTGAGATGAGTGTCGGAAAGAGGAACCCACACACCACACACACCAGACCAGAGGGGTTAGATGTGGCAACGGACAGATTAGCAACCACACGTGCCCCACCAAGAAACCAGAACACTCTTAATGCAACCGCTAACCACACCCAGGTTGTGAACACACACACACACACACACACACACACACACACACGCACACACGCACACACACACACACACACTCGCGCGCACACACACACGCACCATTTCCCTCCCATTCCGGGACTGCTGATACACATCAGCTGTGTAAGCATAATCGATATGGGATGTGTTCAATCACCGTCTTATAAAATAATCCGTTCAGTATTTATAACCAACTTGCTTGTGCAATGCGTCACTTAATAAACTATGTATCATTCGTATTTCTTTTAATAAGTCCTTTGGCAGTGGCAAAATCGTTTGCAAAAAGCTCAAGAAGATTGAGTTACAAAATATCATGAGACGCCTAATGCATTGCACGATGCTCATCTGCAAGACATCACAGCCTTTGTGTAACTGAAGATGAGAAATGGCTACAAGGGCAAGAGAGGCAGGAACTGGTTTCTGCAGTGTATTTTGACTTGCTTTGCGGCTTTGAACTTATTTGCCCTCTTTGGTGGTTTCCTGATTTGTACACTTGGAAACAATTTCAGTGATGCTGAAATTTCACACACACTCACTCACACTCTCTCTCTCTCTCTCTCTCTCTCTCTCTCTCTCTCTCTCTCTCTCTCTCTCTCTCTCTCTCTCTCTCTCTCTCTCTCATATTCAATTGAAATATGTGTAATGGGACTATCCATTTGGTGCCAGCATCGTCGATATAAGTTATCTTGCAAAGTGTTGCCATGGGATGTAGTGCCATTTTGACTTTCCCAGGCATTACCAGTTTGCCATCTTTGGAAAATGTTGTTTTTAATCATCAAGCTTTATGTAATCAATCGAAGAACTGTTAACACCATAATGTGTCCCATGTGTCCCATAATGCTTTTTGCTCTACAACAGGGCATTAGGGAGCGCCAGGGAGGCATTGAGAACGATACAGCTGAGAGGAGGGGGGTCCAGCATTAGCCCATTTTATTATATGGTTGTGACGTCATCTATCGAATGCTCCATTCATTTCAACGGGGCTCCCCAACGTTCGGACGTCTGTTATTTTTCGATAACGGACGGGTTGGTCTATAACAGACCGCTGTCAATGGCAACAAGACTTTTCACTGCTAAAGCGACTTTTCAACAAGACTCTAATCAGCTGCTGTGATAGACAGCACCCGTTGTCCTGGCTACCGCTGTCAATGGCAACAAGACGTTCACTGCTAAAGCCACTGAGCCACATGTTTCATATCACTCCGCAGGGGGTCCGGTCTTTTGTCACTCTAATCAGCTGCTGTGATAGACAACACCTGTTGTCCTCCTGGCTACCTAGCTGTTGCCTAGCGGTGTTCCACAACGGCACTGTTTTGTTTTGCGCAGCAACAATCTTAACATTAAATAGGAATAGGTCTAAAGAAATGTCCCCGCCATGTGTGAATCATTTAAGTATATCCATATAATAAGCGGGTTAACTTTCGGCGAGTCGGTCGCTTTGTGGAATAGCAGCACTTCAGAGAGAACAAGACCCCTCCGCTCCGCGTCGGGGTCTAAAGATTCTCTCTGTCGTGCTGCTATTCCACGGTAGCGACTTTCTCGCCGAACGTTAACCCTTACTTATTTTTTTTAATTCTAATGGGTGTAATGAGTCTAATTTGACTGTAGCTCAGAGAGCTTTGAGTGAAATCATTCAAAGTCTCTAAGGCTCACCCATGTGAGCCAAGCCCACAGGTGTCTGGGGTGGGTGGTAGAGGTCCTTCGTGACCTTTACGAGAGGTCAAAGGTTAACCCAGTGCCATCTAATGAATGTGCATGTGAAGTTAACGTTCACAGCCGCGCGTCCATGGCATATTTTTGGCATGCAAAGCAACAGGCTTGCAGAGAAACTGAAATGTGCCGTCAAAATTAGACATGAACTCTCGACAGCCAACAGAGTAAAGATGGTCAGTAGCACTGGCTTCATAGTCACAGTTGTGTGAGAGACCGACCAATATGGGTTTTTCTGAGGCCGATGCCGATATTTAGCGGTCAGACTCAGCCGATGGCCGATCTGACCTGCCGATATCTAGGGCCGATATACTATCATATTGTCCTTAATTGGCATGCTAAAATGGCTTTGTTAATGAAAACAATAACTTATTAATTGCGTCCTTTTTTTGTTAAAATTTCACTTAGATTGTCCGTAACTATATTTTTAGAGTGAAACATCACGCTGATGGTCACCAGCATTGATCATGCAAAGTAGATAGCTGCCCACAGATGTGCCTGACTTAAAATCGGCTTGGCCAAATAAGAAAATCGGCCGATGCCGATCAATTGAAAAATGGCACAAATCGGCCGATTAAATCGGTTGGTCTCTAGTTGTGTGCATGCATGTGTGTATGATGAACGAACATTAAAATGGACAAAGTTCCGTTCTAAACGGTTTTGAATTTCAAATTTGAAACATTTTCCTCTGTTGGATTTCACAACCAAAAAATGACTTATTACTCATGGTGCGACGTGACCCCAAGTAGGTGTCTCTGTTTTTTATTGTTTGACATTTATTTAACCAGAAAGTCACACTGAGGTATCAGTTAACACCTCTTCCTCCAGGGAGTACTGTTGAAATTCCAATTAGGACATTTGTGATTTGTAAAGTTGACTGTTGAAAATGTTTCAAATCTGCTGAATCATTCTATGTGCTTGGAAAGTACAGTCATTGGTGTGTGTATGTAGTTCAGAATCCATCCATCCAAGCTGGTGATTTTTGAGCCCCAGGTCCTTAATGGGATACACATGGGATGTGACAACATGTCACAGATTTTTCTTTTATGTCAACTGGTGTGTGACTCGTAACACACAGCGTATCCCAGACGAGAAGAACAACTCTCTTAGTCCCTCGTGGATGCACACAAACGAAACTCAGGTCCCACTGGACTTTCCATAGATGACAGCACAACAGATAACACGTCAATGGCTGCACAAAAAAGCATTTAGCATGAATGGGCCATCCCAGCATGCACAGAGAGAGGGAGAACGGATATGATGGTGGCTTTTAGTTGGTGATATTGACTCTCTTTGCTGTGCATTATGCCTTACATAACAGTCACTGCAGCGGAGGCCCATGCTCCATTGCGCGCGCACACACACACACACACACACACACAGCTACTGTGTCAGGGCAGAAATGGAGCAGTCACTACGAGAGTATGGTCACACACACACACACACACACACACACACACACACACACACACACACACACACACACGCACACACAGCAAGCATCCGTCAGGGCTAGAAATGGAGCAGTCACTACAAGAGTATGGTTACACACGCTTGAATGGACAGGCACAAAGGGACAGAGATGGAGCATACAATTGCAGCCTGGGATGCACCATTTAAGTCCAATAATAAAGGGAGGGAATAGAGGTGTGGGAGAAAAATGGTAGAAAGGGCAAGAGAGATAAAGGCACGGTGCCATTAACTAACATTTAGTCCCATATATAGGAGAAAAAAAGAAGAAAAGGGCGAGAGATACAGAGAAAGGGGTGGAGAGCGAGACGAAAAGAGTAAGATATACTGAGAAAGAGAGAGATACAGGGAAAGCAGTGGAGAGCCAGAAGAAAAGAGTTAGATATACTGAGAAAGAGCGAGAGATACAGAGAAAGGGGTGGAGAGTGGAAGAAAAGGGTAAGGTACATTGAGAAAGAGCGAGAGAAGAAATGTCTGAGAAAGGGATAGAGAGAAGGAAAAGAGTGGTAAAACAGAGATACAGAGAATGGGGTGGAGGGGGACAATGGTGGGGCATTTGGTATAGCAAATAAAGAACACTTGGAGAATAAAGACTAGCATAGTAAATGGTAAATGGACTGCATTTATATAGCGCCTTTCCACTCCTTCGAGCACTCAAAGCGCTTTACATTGTATGCCCCGCATTAACCCAGTCACACTCACATTCACACACCCGTGGCAGCGGCAACTTGGGGTTAAGTATCTTGCTCAAGGACACATCGCTGGAACCTGCAACCTTCTGGTTACCACGCAGGCTCCTTTACAATCTGAGCCACCACCACCCTAGGGGTGTAAATCACAGCCTTCATGACGATACGATATCGATTTCTTAAATCAGGGATTCGATTTTTTTCCGATACTTAAGAATTCCCCACGATGCGATTTGGTTCGATTCGATTTTTTCCAATTACTTTTCCACTACTACTGTGTTATGGAGCTAGGGCATTGCACAGGGGCCACCGATTCGATTCTTTTCGATTCTTTTAAGAATGCCCCACGATACGATGTGATTCGATTAAATCGCCAGCCGACACTTCCGATACATCGATACATTTCGATTTTATTTACATCCCTACACCACCCCATAGTATGGTATTTAAAAGGCACACTCAATGTAACTGTTTTTTTTTTTCAATGATTTCTTGAGGATCAATACTGTCATTTACTGTACACATTTAGGATGCATTCCAATATGCAACCTTTCGTCCTCCACTTGTGCTTGTGGCCTCATACCAAGAAGTAATATGTTGTGATGACATCACTAACAACAGCATTATATTTCAGTATCTCGCAAAAACTCAATTGTTAAGTGAATTTCTCATTTTCAAACAGGATGGTAAATGAAAAATAGTCCACCAAAAACTGTTTTGGCTAGGCTGACAGTGGGAAAACTTAATTGTTTCTCCACAGAGGCGGGGCATCAGCAAAACGTGAGGCCACAAGCCCAAGTGGAGGACGCAAGGCTGCATATTGGAATGCATACTTTGTGCCTTTGTTGCATCGCCACAAAATATGCTCTCTCTGCATTGCCTAGCTACACAAGGGGTGTAGGTTCTGGGCTTTTACTGTGTGTGTGTGTGGCATAATGCAGTACAGAGTCCTGTGGGTGTAACACACACACACACACACACACACGCACACGTGAACACACACACACACACACACACACACACACACACACACACACACACACACACACACACACACACGCACACGTGAACACACACACACACACACTACCCTGGGGAAGGGGCACACAGTGCAAGGTGCCACAGTAATGTCATTTCTCCGCGCTCCACTCCACTCACTCCCAAGCCACCTCTGCCTGTCCTGTCCCGTCCTGTTCTCCCTGCATGTGTCAGCACTAGCATGCTTACTCAGGCCAGCTGCAGCGACACTGTGAGTTAGCACCTCCAAACTTTCAGGACATGCGTAACTACGTACCTACAGTACGGGCATTTCAACACCAGCCCTCAGGCACCAGTTCTGGGACGACGTTTTATGCAATTGCAAAAGATACTGAATGAAGGGGTTCCAGCAAAGGACATCTAAGCTTAGGCGTTAGCATCCACACGTTGAAAGAGAGAGAAACAAAGTTTCAGAGATCCGGCCATGAAACTGTAAAGGCATACTACAAGAGTACCCTTGCACACATGGTGTGGTGGGTGGTGGTCAGGGGTGGAGCTATAGTGGGGGCCAAGCATGGCATTTGCCCCAGGGGCCCACACAGCCCTCCCATATTGTTGATGAGGGCCCAATTTTAACCTTGGCAGGGTGTATGGGGGGGCCCTATCAGTGTTTTGCCCCCGTGCCCTGTGTGCTGCCACTGGTGTGGTGAGTGGAGGTAATGGCGGTGTGTGTCCTCTGTTATACCTCACACATGCCACTCATGCCAGGGCTGAGTGGGTGTGTGTGCGTGTGCGTGCGTGCGTGCGTGCGTGCGTGCGTGCGTGCGTGCGTGCGTGCGTGCGTGTGTGTGTGTCAGGGCTTTAAATTAACACCAGCCAACTGGCCAAATGCCGGTGAAATTCGAGTTTGGCTGGTAGAAAAGACCAACTTACTAGCCACTTTGACCCATTAGGGAGTGTGTGTTTGGCTAGTACAGTAAGAGATGAACTATCTATGAGCTGTTTTCGCTGGTAATGAAAAAGGATAATTCCGAGCCCTGGTGTGTGTGTGGGCGTGTGTGTGGGCGTGTGTGTGCGCGTGTGTGTGCGCGCGTGTGTGCGCGCGTCTGTGTGCGCGTGCGTGTGCGCGCGCGCGTGTGTGCGCGCGCGCGTGTGTGTGTGTGTGTATGCGCGTGTGTGTGTGCGCGGCCATGAGGGGGTATGTGAGGGCACCAGGTACTATTGGTGTTGGGACGTGAAAGAGAATGCTGTTTGCACACGTGTGGTGGTGACGGCAGAGCCTGCCCTCTGGTAGCCATGGCATGTGTGTTTATAACGGTAAGCATTGTGTGTACGTGGGGGTGGGGGGTGGTCACAGGACTGCAAAAGAGTACCCATGTGTAATGATAGCAGAGTGTCCCCTCTGATAGCCCTGTCATGAGCGGTGTGTGTATGTGTGTGTGGATATGAGGCTATGTCTGTTATGTGGGTATGTGGAATGGACAGGTGCACGGGTGTGTGTGTGTGTGTGTGTGTGCGTGCGTGCGTGCGTGTGTGGTAGCAGCCAAGGGACGTGCCAACAGACGTGTGTCCCCTCTGTAC
>NC_085857.1:19833109-19845609 GCF_034702125.1 Engraulis encrasicolus
TTCTTTCTTTCTTTCTTTCTTTCTTTCTTTCTTTCTTTCTTTCTTTCTTTCTTTCTTTCTTTCCTCCTCCCCCCTTCTCTCTCTCCCCTTCCTCAGTTCAGTTCAACAGGGCTTGATTAGCATGACCATTCAAACATGGACCGTGTTGCCAAGGCACATACAGCGCACAAACATAGTGCATATCATAGCATGGATGTAATCATCATGTTATTTCAATGTAAGTGAACACATATGTACAAGAAACATACGCAGAACACAGACTATTTTTTTCTCTCTCTCTCTCTCTCTTTCTCCTTCTGACCCCCACCCCCCTCTCTTTCTCTCTCTCCATCCCCGCCCCATTTTCTGTCACTCTGGCCTTCACTCTTTCTCAGTCCTCCTCCCTCCCTCTTTCCTCTCCTCTCTCCTTTGTCTCTCTTTATTATTTCGTGCGGTCTCTCTCTCTCTCTCTCTCTCTCTCCCCATCTTCTCTCCCTCCCTTCCTGTGTCTTTCTTTATTTCTGTCTTTCCCTCTCTCTCCATCGTCTCTCCCTCCCTTCCCTGCATCTCTGGGTTGTGCTGTTGGGTGATTTAGTGACCTGAAGCGTTAAATGCCGTCAGTGCGACAGAAGTTATTTTGACACGGCACTGAGCCCTCAGAAGTTGGAAGAAGCATGGAGGGCTCTTTTTCTTTTCTTTTTTTCCCTCTCTCCATCATTCTGTTTCTTTTTTTCATCTGGATTCCACTTCCCTCGCTAACAGATCTGTCCTATATAATTTATGCTCATGGAGTTTCAAGGTCTGCCTCCTTCCTCTCTTCCCCCCTCCATCTTTCTCTTGCCCGTTACTCTCTCTCTTTTTTACTCTTTCACTCTCTCACTCTCACTGGTGTCATACTCTTTATCCCATCTCTCTCTCTCTCTCTCTCTCTCTCTCTCTCTCTCTCTCTCTCTCTCTCTCTCTCTCTCTCTCTCTCTCTCTCTCTCTCTCTCTCTCTCTCTCTCCCTCTCTCTCTCTCTGTGTCTCCCTCTCACCCTTTTTTTCTGTCTCCCGCACATTCGCACATCTCCTGCATTTTCACCATTCTCTCTCCTTTTCTTTTTCACCTTCCTCTCTTTTCCTTTTGTCTCCATGACACATTATTTTTGTCCCTCCATCCTGTTAGGGGAAGTGGATTCTCTTTCTCTCCCTCTCTCTCTCTCTCTCTCTCTCTCTCTCTCTCTCTCTCTCTCTCTCTCTCTCTCTCTCTCTCTCTCTCTCTCTCTCTCGGAGCTGAGGAGCATAAACACTAGTGGTCTCTCTGGGAGTCGCGGCGCTGGAGCGCTGCATTTTTATTTGACACTGATGACGTCCTGGAGGAGCCATATGCAGAGGAGAGATGGTGTGTGGATCATGCAGATGTGTGACCGTGTGTTTATGGCTTTTTGTGCGTTGTTGTGTGTTAGAGAGAGGGAGAGAATTGTCTTTTAGAGGGTGCGTGCGTGCGTCCGTGTGGGTGGGTGGGTGGTGGTGTGTTGGCCCAAAGCAGCACAACAGCGTCAGGCTGTGCTGAACACGCCTCGTCCCCAAGCTCTGCCGCTGACGCACCCACTGCCTCGTTCTCTGGACTGGCACATGCACACCGCTCTCTTCTTCTCCTGTATTTTCTTCTCGTTTTCTCCTGTCCTCTCCCCTTCGAGCTTCTTTCCCCCCACTCCTTACCCCCTCTTTCCTTCCACTGCTTCATCTCACCTCCTCCTCTCCTTATCTCATTGATTCCTTCTCTTATCTCTCCACTCCTCTCCACCTCTTTCCCTCCCTCTCTTTATCTCCACTTCTGTCCTTCTCTCCTCACCCACCTCTTTTCTCTCCTCTTAACCCCTCACTTCTCTTCTCCTCCCCTTACCTCTGCTTTTAATTCCTTTCGTACCTCTGCTCTCCTCCCTTCTTCTCCCCTCCCCATCACACCAATTTCTCTCCTCTTTTCATTTCTCCTCCAACCTCTTCTTCTGTCTTCTTTCCTCTCCTCTATTCCCCATCCCCTCTCCTTTCTCTCTCTCTCTCTCTCTCTCTCTCCCTCCCTCCCTCTCTCTCTCTCTCTCTCTCTCTCTCACCTCTCTCTCTCTCTCTCTCTCTCTCTCTCTCTCTCTCTCTCTCTCTCTCTCTCTCTCTCTCTCTCTCTCTCTCCTTCCCATGAGGCCATAAAAGATGCACACTAGTGGAAGAACGGCGTCTCATTGTCAGGGCTGCAGTACTGGTGTTGGAACTTGGAAGAGTGAATCGTCACTGGAGAGATATGGAATGCACCGCCCAGGAGCGCGTCTTCACTTAGTTTGGAATGGATGACGACGAGTGTTTTTACGTCCGTGTGGGCGTGTGCATGTGTTTACACTGGCGAAATCCAAGTACACCTCTCATATTCAGAAACTAAGGAGTTTGTGGCAAAACGACTATCGACGCAAAAGGGCATACTTGTCCGGGATCCAGCAAAACGCCCATTAAAGAGAACAGTGGAGGTTGACAGTAAATAGAGTTCCCTTAGTGCTGTAGATGGTGGTAGCACACATCTTATAAAAGCCGCACACTCTGCTGACTGTAACGGTAAAAAAACTTGATTTTTAAATTGTTTCAAGTGAATTCATGACAGCCGAGGCTTTCATGAATTCACTGGGAAAAAATCAAATAGTAAGAGTCATGTTTTTTACAGTTACAGTCAGCAGAAGGTATCCGTTACGCTGAATGACAATTTCATTTTGCACGTCTTTGACCCCAAAGAAAAAGTAGGCGAAAGTGGGGACAACACCCCCTTAGAAGACAGAACTTGAGCACACTCCTTTGTATTGGGTAGGCGCGGTTTGATTTATCTTTCTTCTTGGAAATCTTTGGTTGGAACCAGGGCTTTGAACCGTTATTTTTTTCCAAACGTTCCGTTCCGAACAGAAACTGAATTATAACGTTTCCGGTTATGGGTTCCACCAATAAATTGACGTTCCCGAACCGGTTAGAACAAAAAAATATTGTTCCCGGAACGGTTAATTTCGTTCCTGTCAGCTGATTACTCCCCATAGGCCTAACTGGTTATCCAAGAAAGACGGAAGTGCAAATGAGTCAGCCTACATTCCAAACTGTTTATTCAAGCGGATGAAAAGAATATCCTCCAGAATTTTGCCATTCCGGGACGACCTAAGCGGAGAAGCGGAGACTAAACATCAATGATGAAAATGCGCACTCCACACTGACTTGGTTCACAGGGAGCGCTATGATGGACATTGTGAGTTTGGGCATATTTGAAGCGGCCATGGATGCCCAATAACGCCGAACATTGTCGGTGCGCTTTATATGCGCTTCTCTGCAATGTCTTACAATGATGCAATGGAAACTCTGCCCTTTTGTATGACAGTGGTTTCTCTTATTTAAGATGTGGAGTGGAGACTTTGTAATCCACAGCTCTCTCTCCATTCAGTCAGAGAATATTTGATGTCACACAGGACGTAAACCTCAGCCGTCATGGTAACGTGTGCAGAAAATATTAACTTTGTTTTTTTTTTTGAGGAACGGTATTAACCGGTATTAACCGGTTACCATTATTTTTAAATAAGTGTTCCCGTTCCAGAACATGAAAAATAATAACGTTTCCGGCTTCGTTTCTGTTCCCTGTAAAAGACAAAAAGTTCCCGGTTTTCGTTTTCGTTCCTTGAACCGGTTCAAAGCCCTGGTTGGAACTTGGAAGAGTGCATTGTCACAGGAGAGATGGGAAGTGCACTTAAGCGTCCGCCCAGGAACGTGTCTCTGCACTTAGTTTGGAAGGGATGACTGAGCATATTTGTTGCTCGACTATGAAAGCTTGTGTGTGTCTGTGCAGGATAATGCACTTCAGAGAGAGTGGGGAAATCCAGATGTAGACACGCCATTTTCAGAAATGAGGTAGTGCACAGGGGGGAAAAAAAGGCTTGGGCTTGGTCTAAGGACTTATAACTTTGGAAAATGTGGCCTTGTAATGAAGGCTATTTTTATTTGTATTTTTATGTAAAACCAAGCATTAAGTATGTATACATATACGTAGGGGCACATCCAAGTCAACTGGTGTCAAACAAATGGAAATAATCTCTGCACACCGTTTCTGCTCCCAGTTTTCTTATGCATGTAAGGTCTTCTTCAGGCTGACACTTCAAAAGATAGTTATGACACTCAATGATGAGTGAATGTAGGGCTGCACAATTAATCGAAAATAATCGAAAATTGTGATAAATTAGTGAAATCGAAGTCGAAATTTTAATCGTGATTTAATCATGGCAATAGTGACCTACTTTTGAGAGCGTCCTTGAAGCAAGAACATACTGACAGGCTGGTGTTTCTGGCCAGAAATCTGTCCACTTAAGTTTCATGCTATTGCCTTTACATAATTATTACAATTAATTTTATTTTGCTCATCCCGTATGTAATTCATTCTTGGTTATATTTCATCTTGTTATAATTTTCAAAAAAATCTGCAAAAAAATCAATAATCGTGATCAGGGCTCTAAATTAACTTTTTCCACCACCAGCCAATTTGGCTAGTAGACATTTTTTCTTACTAGCCAAATGGAAGGTCAACAAGCCATTTTTTTCTCACCAAAATAAACCATGCGTTAATTATGTTGCTTTTAATTATTTTATTAAACTAAGCTATGTCCTCAACACAGATAAACAATATAAATATTATACTCAATATAATTCAGTCTATTCTATAATTATTTAGTAATTCTATTTTTATTTCCTGCATTTCATTATTTTTCATTCAATTTCCATATACTGCACAGACAGCCAAACACCTATTACCTCACACACCATCACCCAAACCTCACATACAGTATAGGCCTACAACTCACAACTCAACACAGCATGCCTTCAACACTAATGTCACACACATACCAGACTTTCAACATACACTAGCCAAACACACACACAACCAAACACTGCAAAACCTAATATCCCCTACACAGCATCACTTCACACACAGTGGTCCAAATACTATTGACAATGCACAGAAGACAGGTGAAGGGGAGAAGAGATGAAGGGAGGAGAAGGAGACGGAGAGGAGAAGGACAGGAGACACCCGCGCGCACGCACGCACGCACACACACACACCTATACAGTGGGTGAATGATGTCTGCATTGTGTGTTTATGCTGCTGCTGCGTGACACCTTCAAGTTCCTCCAGGTTTACTTACAATGCGCTTGGAATGACAATTACCTTTACGCTATCAACTAGATACAGTATCTAATAAGACCACAGAGACCATGCTTACTTTGTTACTTTCGTCGCTAGTTTTTGTTATCTTTTTTTTTCACTTACTCGTATATCCATGTCAAACTCGTGCAGGGTCTTTGCGATGGCGTGGGCGTTATTAGCAAACGACAATTCCATCGTTTGTAGTTGCGAGGACCTCGCAAATATCAGATGGCTTCTGACGGCAACGACACTGTTTTGACAAACAGCTGTCCTGTCCCTCCACTCACTCACGCCGTTTTCGCTCCACCAATTCTCTATTTCCGCTCACTGAACATATTTTATCAACACTAGTTCCAGCGCGCGGGTATCAAACTCGCAGCCAATGGATGTGAGGCTGCCTTATTGTGATTAACGGTCAGCCAATGGGTGTGGGATAGGCGACGTTTTAACGTTCATCAGACGGCAGCTACAGATCTGTGCGGGCAGCTGTTTAGCGTTCAGTCGGAGGCGCGCTACCGGCCAATTTGGCTAGTGGATGATTTTTTCTACCAGCCAAAATGATTTTTCACCCGCATTTGGCGTGTTGGCGCCCGTTAATTTAGAGCCCTGATCGTGATTAATAATTGTGATTACGATTTTGACGAAAATAATCGTGATAATGATTTTTTCCATTATCGTGCAGCCCTAAGTGAATGATTCTCATTCGTCCAGGCCATGAAATACTGTATACAGATAAGGGGTGTAAATCACAGCCTCCATGACAATACCATTCAATATCAATATCTTATTATTCGATACGAATCGATTATTTTCTATACTTGAGAATGCCCCACGATACGATACAATACGATTCAATTCGACTTTTTTCCAATTACTTTTCCACTTCTATTATGTTATGTAGCTAGGGCATTGGGCAGAGGCCAGTGATTCGATTATTTTCGATACGATGTGCGATTCGCAGAGGTGGAAGAAGTACTGAAGTTGTGTACTTAAGTAAAAGTAGAAGTACCCTGCGAAAAAATTACTCAAGTGAAAGTAAAAGTTGTTTCCCAAAAACGTACTTAAGTAAAAGTCCTAAGTACTAACTTTTAAATGTACTTTTCAGTACAAAAGTACAAGTAGGCCTACTCACGCAATGGCTGTCTTTCTCCATGTCTACCTACTTGATCCAATAGGAAAAAGTGTCTGCAACGGTTTTCGGTTCTATTTGAACATGACTATGGAGTCCTGTTAATGTTTTTAAAAGTATATTTTCTGTCTGGGTGTCAATTTGGAAGAGGGGCTTGGTCCCGCCTCCCTGCCCGCAGCTGAGGCTACTGAAATATCCACGAAACACAACAGGAAAACCTAGGATAAATGTAACTAGTAACAAAGTCTTCTCCTAGAAATGTAAGGAGTAGAAAGTACAAGTAATTGTCAAAAAATGTAATTGAGTAAAAGTAAAAGTCTGCATTTTTATTTTTACTCAAGTAAGTACAAATTCCAGAAAAAACTACTTAAGTACAGTAACGAAGTAAAAATACTTAGTTACGTTCCACCTCTGGCGATTCGATTCAATCGTCAGATTATATCGCGATATATAGATACATTTCGATTATTATTTACACCCCTAATACCGATGCAACCATTCACCAAACCAGCTGCCATTTCATTTTAGCCCCCAACTCACCAGGCAGGTAGATCCACTCTCATATTGAAACCAGCTTTGTGTAGATGCAACAACGCAGAAATAATACTGTATGTCACACGATTGTTTTCGTTTCTACGCTCAAGAGATTTGCGTTTCAGCTTTCTTTTGTGTTTTTTGTGGTTTGTGTTTGGAGTTCGAGTTCGTGTATGAGCTCTATCCCCTGCTGACCCCTGCACTCGAATAAAGCCATAAAGCTAAAACATCAAAAGGACGCCGGCAAGACGGCTGTTTGTTTGTGTGTGTGAGTGTTTTGAGTATGTGGGCGTGTTTGGGACGATGAGGTAAGGCTCTTAGAGGCCATGACTCGTGTTTTGACTTCTTTGACACACAATGTGTGTGCCCGTCTCGCTCTTGCGCTCTCTCGCTCTTGCGCTCTCTCGCTCTCGCTCTCTCTCTCTCTCTCTCTCGCTCGTCTCTCTCTCTCTCCCTCTCCCTCTCTCTCTCTCTCTCTCTCTCTCTCTCTCTCTCTCTCTCTCTCTCTCTCTCTCTCTGTGTATGTGTGTGTCACCAGCCGTCTCTGGCTGTGGGTTGCCTCATCACAGCCACCCTCAGCCCCTAGCCATCATTGCCCCTGGGGTTCCCACGATCAAACCGAATACCACAACTATGATGCCCACACCACACACAGCAGCCCTGTGTCTGTAGATTTGTGTGTGTGTGCGTGTGTGAGAGAGAGAGAGAGAGAGTGTGCATGTTGGTGTGCAGATTTATGCTGTTTCTGTCTGTCTGTCTGTCTGTCTACATGTGTCTGTCTGTCTCTCTGTCTGTTTCTCTGTCTGTCTCTCTGTCTGTATGTCTGTATGTGTGTGCAGAGCAATCTGATCTTGAGAGTAACCAGAGAGCATAACTCTTCGACAAATAAAGCCCCCACTACTCCACTCACCATGGGGTGGTGATCTACAGATCTCACTCTCACACCCCCACCACCAGCCTGTCACAGGAGGCTAGTGTCATGGGCCATGGGACTCTGAGACACACACACACACACACACACACATAAATAGATGGCAGCTGGGTTGAATGGAATGGAATGGCACGGGCATGGCCCCGTTTAGGGAATTTTGACACCCAGGCGTGTCACGTGCAGAGTTTTTTAAAGTCCACATTAATCCCCTTCCATCAACGCCTACAGTAGCTGCCCTTAGCCACACACACACACACACACACACACACACACACACACACACACACACACACACACACACACACACACACACACACACACACACACAAACAAATCCACTAGAGGTGGTGTTGTAAATGCACCATGCAGATGTTGCATTCTGTCTGAGCAGTATGAAGTAATCCCTTCTATGCACACCTGTAGCCCCAATCCCTCAAATGCACGTGCATACAGGCACGCACCCACACACACACACACACAACAAAGTAACAATCTGATTTAAGGGCAATAGACTTGTGTTGCATTCACACAGTGTTTTGAAATTCCGGATTAATCCCATTTTTCAACACCTCTGTAGCAACATGTGCCGCTTAAAATGATCCAGATGGAAATCTAGGCCCCAAGCTTCACACAGGGGGAAAAAGGCAAGCACTAACTTAAACGGCAAATCCACCAATAATGATGTTATACAGAAAGTGCATCGAGCACATGTTACGTTCAGTGTTGTTAAATTCCACATTCATCCCATCTCTCAACACCTGTAGCCTCATATAGTACACAGTTTAAAATGAAGCACATGGAGATATTAGGTCCTGAGCTTGAAGCTTCACACATGAAAAAAGATTCAAACCGCAAATGCGCTTCCCAAGGTTTTTTTTTTTTCTTTTTTTCTTTTTTTAAATTGAAAATGCAACAAGCATGTTGCAAAAACAAAGACAAGAAGCAAACAATGATGATGTTCTTGTACAGAAAGTGCAGTAAGCACATGTTGCATTCAGTGTTTTTAAATTCCGGATTAACCCCATCTCTCATCAGTTATAGCCACATACAGTACACAGTTTAAAATTAAACATGTGGAGATTTTAGTTCCTGAGCTCCACATTTGAAAACAGACAAGATTACAATACCCTGTAAATAACTAAATCACTTTGGATGAAAGTGTCAGCTAAATGTAATGTAATGAGACTCAAATGGCTAATGCACTTCCTAAGTTATTTTGTTATTGTATAGACGGCACAGCAAGCACATGTTTCACAAAGAGAGATGAGAAGCAAACAATGCTGTTGTTTTGCAGAAAGTGCGGTAAACACATGTTGCATTCAGTGTTTTTAAATTCCATTTTAAACACCTGTAGCCGCATGCACAGTGAAACACACGAAAATCTGGGTCCCCAGGCTTTGCACGATAAAGAGATAAAGCGAACAGCAAATGCAAATTTTGAATATTGCTGGGGAGAGTGCAACAGCAGGGACTTAACGTTGACACTGGATGTGCCAAGTGGCAGATTTTTGTTTTCCATAATCCAGATTAATCTGGTTTTATCAACACCACCGCAGTCACGCAGCACGATGCTCAGATGGAAAACAGGACTCTTGGCACATGCAGAATGACTAGAAAAGAAAAGCAGAGTTACACTTTTTATTTTTAGCTTCATGATACAATAATTAGGTTAACAAAGTATGTAGCATGAAACATTTTGTACTTGCATTGTACAATACAGTTTGTAAGTACATACGATTACATGTGTTGTCTTAACACAGAACTCATTTCTGTAACAATTAGGTACAGTTTAACACAGTATGTACCAGAGTTTAATGTTTTGTATGGTCACTGCGTCATAGGGTTAAGTGAAGTGTGACCGAAACCACATTCAATAATCTTGTTTGTTGCTAGGACAACTGTGACAGACACGAGCATAAACACGTTAAGAGACAAGAGAGCAACAGATACACAATCATGTATCTGGAAATGGACCTAATGAGGTAATGCGTAATTCAGTTGACAAGGAGAGCAGGGCAGAGGCTGGTGGTGTGGTGTGGTGTGGTGATGATGGAGGAGAGCTGCTAAGTACCCAAGAGGGAACACGAGGCGGACGGACAACCGAATCAAAACCTTTTAACAAGGTAACGACTGAAAAACTACGAGCCAAGGCAGCCAAAGATATCAGGGGAGAGTGCGTGAGTGGGAGAGTCAGTGATTGGAGTTATAGTTGTTGAGTGACGTGCAAAATGGAACAAATTATCATCAGCCGTCATGGCTCTGTGTCTCTCTGGATTAGGGGTCGACCGATACAGGTTTTTTAATAGCCGATGCGATACCGATTTTTTTTTCATCACACTTGGCCGATACCCGATTTCCGATACCCGATATTTGGGGCCGATATGGGTAAAAAAAAAGTTTAAAAAATGACAAATATTCCAGGTCACAAGTTTAAAATAAACATTTATTTAACATTATCAATTTGAGGAAGAACTTGTAACATTTAAACACCCACTCTAACAATCAAGTAATACAAAAATTAAGAGTGTTGGTGCTTTTCAAAAACCTGAATAACATAAAATAATAAATATTGCGTATCTGGCAAAATCACACGTGTATCGGCCGATACCGATACAAAAACGCAAATATCGGCCTATATATCGGCCGGGACGATATATCGGTCTATCCTTACTCTGGATTGTTTGATTGGAAAGAGTATCTCCTTTGCCCATGTTGTGTAACTGTATCTACTGCTACTGGTATCCTGTTTTTATCAACTCTGTTGCTGTTTTTTTCCCCTGTAGGCCTACTACTACTACTACTGCATTTGTTGTGCCTGCTGCAAACACAATTAAGTATAAGTAGTGTGTATGTGTGGGTGTGTGCGTGCGTGGGCGTGTGTGTGCGTGCGTGCGTGCATGCACACTAATGGAGGTAGCAGTGGGCATTGCTTTGGCACATGGGTGCAGCTGCCTGGCAGCACGGCCCTCTGCTGTCGTCAGGGACGGCACCCAGCGCTAGTGGAAAACTGCATTGGCATCGGCGTCATGCTGGCATGGGAAGCTGCAGCCTCATCTCTTTGCCAGCAGTTTTTAGAGTGGTTTTACTTTGTTTGCTGAGAGGGGGGGGGGGGGCGCGATGGGGTGCGCTTATAAGTGAAGTGGAGAGAGAAAGAGAAAAAAAAAACGTTGTTTTGTCTGAATTTGTGTGTTTGTGTCCTATGGATGACTGTCACTGTTATCCACAATCCTCTAGTGCAGTGTTTCCCAACCAGGGGTACGTGTACCACTAGGGGTACGCGAGCACACTGCAGGGGGTACTTGGAAAAATATCATTTTAACAAATGCATGGACCATAGTCACACTGCAATAGAAAAAGTGATGTAAAACACAAGTTAAGGGATACGCATAGCACAACGAAAAGGCTTAGGGGGTACACGACACAAAAAAGGTTGGGAAACACTGATCTAGTGCATAGTGGAAGCAAAAAGGGAGAGGGGGATAGTGAAGGAGCAAGGGGTGGAGATGGAGAGAGAGACAGACCGAGAGAGAGAGAGGGACAGAGAGAGAGTTGTTGGGGTTTGTCCCGTGACTCATCTGATTCCCAGTCAGCCCTAGTGAGCTTCCACATCTGAGGAGCTTCATCCCTGCAGGTCACAGCAGCAGCATAGCCAGTGGGATAACTACAGTGGTGTTAGCACTCAGCCCAGAATCGCGGCCTGTGCTTTTGGCCTCGTGTTTCGCTGACGCCCTGCCTCTGTGGAGAAAGCTCTACATTACATTACATTGCATTTGGCAGACGCTTTATAACCAAAGCGACTTTCAAAAGAGGACATAATCAAGCCAACATCACAAGCAAATACAAAGTGCACAGGAGATATACAGAACAAGTGCAGTTGCAAAGAGGGGTTAATTTTTCTTTTTTATATATATATATAGTAACGAGTACACAAACACACAAACACACACACACAAACTAAACTAAACTAAACATCATCAGCCTAACCACAACAACTTTTGGGGGACTATTCTTCATTCACCAAATGAGAAAATGATTAGAATTGCACTTTTGCGAGATATTGAAATACACTTCTGTCTGGGGCTGTAACGATACACGTAACGATAAACTCGGTTCGGTTCGGTTCGTATCGCGATTTTTGACCTATGATTCGATACACCCCACGATTTCTGAAATGTATCTCCATTGAAGTTTGGAAACACTATCACATCAAATCATAAGGTTATTTTCTGGACTAATGGGTAATAAAACTTTGGAAGGGCGTATCACGATACTGCCTCCTTGTATCACGATACAGTATCATGACTCTGTATCACGATTTCTCGGTTCGATACAATATCGTTACAGCCCTACTTCTGTCGTGTGGTGTCATCGCGAGGCCACAAGCAGGGACAGGAGTCCGGGAATTTGAATAGTACAAAGAACCCACAGTACAACGCAGGGCTACGAAAAAGACCACAGCCACGTTTGTATAAAATGTGTTCGGAAAAACACTAAGCTTACACTGTTAGGCTGACACGACGTGCTACAATGTGGCTGTCCTTTAGAAATGCGCCTCAAAGACGTGAAGGCCTCTGAATGTAGCGTTTCACCAAATGCCACCCCTGATGCGAATCGAAGACAGAAGGTCAGGTTTTGTGCCGAAAGTCTTACCTTCACTGCCCTTCAAAAACTTGGCAACAAACCTTTATGCCTGCACACGCACACACGCAGGCAAACTCAGTCATTTCCTTTCAGAT
>NC_085857.1:19850609-19853109 GCF_034702125.1 Engraulis encrasicolus
ATATAATAGTAAAACACACACACACACACACACACACACACACACACACACACACACGCACACACGCACACAGAAACACAAACACACACACACACACACACACACACACACACACACACAGACGCGCGCACACACACACCAAGTGGTTGGTAGCCGCGCTGTAGCTTTGTGTTTATGGTTGTGGTGAGGGTTGTTTACCAGTGATTAGGCTGGTTGGCTGACTTGCTTTGCTCTTCCCCCCAGACAGCTGTGACACGCGTCAGGGCTTTAGGTGGCTCTGCGGTGCGCTTATCTGTCTGGTCTGCTCTGCTCTGTTCTGGTCTAGTGCCGTGTGTGAGTCATGATGAGTGCTGTCTTGTCGTGTCGTGTGGTGTCGTGTCGTGTGGTGTTGCCCTCAGGTGCCTCAGCTCAGGTGCGCTCTCCTCCTCCTCCTCCTCCTCCTGCTGTAGGTTTACCTGAGGTTCTCAGGCTTGGTTAACCCTTTCATGTGCAGCTGGGGCAGCCATGGCTTAATGGTTATGGTTAGAGCATTTAAAGGGGCATTCCACCGATGGAGACATGAATATGTATTGAAAGTGGGTCATATATGTAGTACAATAGTAGCATAACTTTCTAATTTGGTGCCTTCTTGGCAGAGAATAGGCAGAACATGACTTCTTGTGGATTTGTGACAACAATCTCCATAATGCATTGCAATGCTCAAGTTCCACAGGCCACACCCAGGCAGCTCTGCCAGTGACTTACTGGAGCCTCAATGCCAGTGATTTCAAAAGACCTTTAAGATCCGAGGGTTGTGGGTTCCAATACCACCCTTACCTTGCCTGATAATCATTGACTTTCAAATCTCTTCGAGACTTGGTCTGGCCAAGAGCATGACAATCAACGTTTCTCAAACGTCATGGTTGACCCGTCTCCCTAGGTTTGCTACTGGTTGACTGGTTTCCGACAAAGTGGGTGGAGTTCCCGATTTTTTCAAGAATTCAGAAACAATATTTACATTGCTCTTGGCCTGACTAGAAGCAATGGCAAAGGTGTTGCGTCACTAGCAGAGCGTGGCCTGGCTAACCCTTACCAGCACCTCCTGAAGTGCACTTGAGCGAGGCTCCTAACCCCAGTTTTCTAACCAGTACCCTGTACCTAAATAAGTGAAGGTTGCTTTAGATTTAAACAAATCGTCAGCTAAGTGTAGTGAAATGTAATGTGCATCTCCTGCATGATTTGTGTTTTGGTGTTGCAGTGTCGTGAGGGATGAGAGTGTGATGTTACTAGATCAACAGCTTTGCTATAACAATTATGGACCTTTGCCATTGGGTCATTCCATACTAATTGAAGAAATTGTGATGCTCTTGTGTCTCAAAAAATCTGGAAATATGTAAATATTACTGGGCGTTCCTTAGACCAGAGAAAGAATTGATTTCTCCTTTTACGTGAAGTGTTATCCTTTCCAAGTCACATACTGTTTTCGAGGGGGAGGGCCGAAGGGGGTGTCGATTTTGTTCAGCTATTGTTTTTCTGTAAAGTTCCGAAGGTCACACCATAACAGCTATACAATATAAAAGGCTCACAGCTGGCATTCTGGTACATGAGTAAGACGTAGTCTGCAGAAAAAGATCAGTCTCTGTGTTGAGATGTTGGACCTGTATTTTTTGAGATGACCCAATTTTGTTTTCCTGTTTTTCTGTTTTTTTTTTACCACGTTGAACTGTTTTTGACCTGCCACTAGTGTTATCATTTTGCCGTTCTTAGATAGGAGAGTGAATATGACAACATAGAATATAATTTATAAAGGCAATTATATAATGTTTATATTAAGGCAATATATAAAGGAAAAGTATAGAAAAAAATCAGGCTGTGTTGGACCTGTATTTTTGAGAGATTACCTTACAGTTTCCTGTTTTTTATCCCCTTTGAACTGTCTTTGACCTGCCACTAGCGTCAATGTCGTCATAGGAGTGGATATACAGCGCACGGTAATCAGGATACACATGCTGATGTGCTGCTTTGACTAAAAGTTTCCATTCGAGGGGGTTGAGTCTTGCTCAGTTCTTCCCAGCTTAACGCCGCTCCTCTCCGGCTCTGCTATGCTGTTATTGGGGCCAGCTGCGAGATCAACTGACATTTCAGCTCAAAAACAAAACAAAGTTGTTGTTTTTTTTTGTTTTTTTTTTTAATGTGCATCAGATTTCAGGTTTGCTTTTTTCCAGTGCATTCCACCGCTCCGTCGTATGTTTTGACAGAGCTGAGCGATCATCCCAGGAGGAGCACGTCATCACTGGCGATTGTCATCCGAAATTGTTCAGCTTGGTGAGATGTCTGCTCACAAGCAAAACAAAAAGTGTATCGAGTCAGGGTACTTTTTTTTTATTTCAGCGCCGTCCTTCCTATATTTTCACAGAGCTAGGGCTAGGCTGAAGGGGACGTCACCCCTAAAATTCTTCCCAACGTTCGAGATGGGGGGGATGGGGAAAGGGGTGGCACAATGTCATGTTGTCACAGCTGG
>NC_085857.1:19860609-19865609 GCF_034702125.1 Engraulis encrasicolus
TAGCCGGTGTCTGTCCGGTGCATTTTGGGGAGAGGAGGGCGGAAAATGGGGAAAACATCTGCATCTGCAGCAAAGCCACTTCATTTACTGCTAGAGGGAGTTGGATAGGGAGAGACTTTCTTACACAGTTTCGTATGCAAATACACACACACACACACACACACACACACACACACACACACACACACACACACACACACACACACACACACACACACACACACACACACACACACACACACACACACACACACACATACTATACACACACACACACATACTATGCACACACAGGCGCACACACACACGCCGACACTGGTATACATTTACGCTTACTCAAAACGCACACACACACACACGAGTATACATTTACGTTCGCTACTGAATTTACTGCTTCGTCGGCCATTAGTGAAGTAAACCTCGTTTCATCTTTTGGTTTTATGGCTGTGGCCAGCCAGTAATACTTGACCTACGCCAAGTCATTTTACAAGAAATATTTCGACTCGCTTCAGGTCTTGAGGTATCATATTATGGCTCTTAAGGAAAGGTTATTGGGCTCTGTGTGCAGAAAGCCAATGGTTTATGTCACTGACTATATAATTATATACTATTACTGTAAATATGCGGTTACGTGACGCTAATTTGTGTCAGGGCAGTACTGTTCATGTAAGCATGTCATTCAGAAGATATTGTTATTGATTAAATTGCCTGTATTATTTGAAGTTGCATGAACCAATGGGTGTAGCGTATGGGGTGCCTGGTGGGGACATGTCCATACTAGCCTGGGCGAAAAGCCGACTGTTGACTCCGTCAATCAGTCTGGCAAAAGCCATGAGGAATCCGTCTCCGTGGACGAAGGGAGATGGTCTGATCTTACTCTATCATTTGAATTAATTGAAGTTCCAAACTCAAATTAAAACCCATATTGTGCTTTATCAGCATGCCTGTTACGTTATAGCGTCGCAAAAGCATACAAATAACAAACGAAAGTGTGAATATAGTTACCTTAAACAAACCGTAACGGAGCTCGCGGGTGAGTTCTAAGTCACCACTCTCAACTGTTTGCTGATTGGCGAAACACTGAGAGAACCGAGCTCGAGGCTTTTGCCAGACGATGTGCGGAGCCAAAGGGTCTTTCTCAAATGCAAGGCCAGTGTCCTTCCAAGTGTATCAGCCTAATTAGGCACGCCCAGTGATTGGATACCCTTTATTAGTCATACCCAGTGATTGGATATTCTGTAGAGTTCACCAAAAAGTATCCAATCACTGGGCGTGACTAATTAGGCTGATACACTTAGAAGGACACTGGCCTTGCATTTGAGAAAGACCCAAAATCTTTGGGTGGAGTACATGGTCACTCGCTCACTCCTATGACACACGCACACACTCACTCTGACATGCGCACGCCGCCGGACACACACGGGATGTGCGATCTCAAATAGCTGACGAAGCTGAGCAAACAGTCCGCTCCGTGGTATCTCACATTCCATTCCACCGCAGATCCCCCTGGAAACCTCTCCCAATAAATATTGATGTGCCCCAATGTACCACTCTTATATTGCTACCATGACACAGGTTTTTTTTAATATATATATATATATATACAGTCCCAAGAAAAAGTTTGTACACCCTTTGAAATGTCTTACCTTTCTGTTAAAATTGGTCATAAAACATGGTCTGATCTTCCCGGAAATCACAAGAAGGAACAACCAGAGTCTGCTTTAACTAATTCAACCCCAGGATTTACAAGTTTTCATATTGTCATTGGCCATAAGATGTAAACATTCACAGGACAGCAAGGCATAAGTAAGTACACCCTAGCATTCAATAGGTTTTAACCCTAAATTAGTCACAATAACCTCAACCAGATGTTTCCTGTAGTTGCAGATCAGATTAACAAAACAATCTGGATGTATCTGGTCTCCCTCTTCTTTAGAAAACTGCCTCTCGTCAGCAAGGTTTGTGGGATGTCTGGAGTGCATAGCTTTCTTGACTTCATGCCATATAATCTCAATTGTTTTTTGTCAGGGCTTTGACTGGGCTATTCCAGAATGTGTATTTCATTATTATGAAGCCATTCTAAAGTCGATTTGCTTCTAAAGTATGGGTTGTTGTCACATTTCAGGACCCATACTCTTGTGTGCTTCAACTGTTTGACAGACTATCTCACTGTTTTCAGTAAAATATCTCAATAAACTTCCGAGTTCATTGTTCCACTGATAATAGCAAACTGAAAAGGGCCTGAGGCAGGAAGGTAGCCGCATATAATGATGCTCCCGCCACCATACTCAAAGGTGGAGATGATGTTTTGGTGAAGGTGTGGTTCTCCAGTTCTCCTCCAAACATGACATTGTGTGTTCCCTAAACAATTCAACTTTGGTTTCAACGTTGGTCTACAGAATATTTTGCAGTAATTCTATGAAGCATATAAATGCTTTTTCGCAAACCTCAAAGGTGCAGCAATATTTTTTTGGTCAGAAACCCCATTAATTTTAGATTGGCAGAATTAATCCCATTTTTAGCTATTCTTGGTTACATCTCCTCTTCTGAGTATGGTGGCGGGAGCATCATTATATGCGGCTTCCTTGCTGCCTCAGGCCCTTGACAGTTTGCTATTATCAGTGGAACAATGAACTCAAATTTTATTGTGAAATTTTACAGAAAAAAAAAACGTGAGGAAGTCTGTCACACAGTTGAAACACACAAGAGTATGGGTCCTGAAATGTGACAACAACCCATACTTTAGAAGCAAATTGACTTTAGAATGGCTTCATAATAATGAAATACACATTCTGAAATAGCCCAGTCAAAGCCCTGACAAAACAATTGAGATTATATGGCATGAAGTCAAGAAAGCTATGCACTCCAGACATCCCACAAACCTTGCTGACGAGAGGCAGTTCTCTAAAGAAGAGGGAGACAAGATACAAACAGATTGTTTTGTTAATCTGATCTGCAACTACAGGACAAGTCTGGTTGATGATATTGCAACTAACTGAGGGTTAAAACCTACTTAATGCAAGGGTGTACTTACTTATGCCCTGCTCTCCTGTGAATGTTATGGCCTTATGACCAATAAAAATATGATAACATGTAAATGTTTGGGTGGAATTAATTAAAGCAGACTCTGGTTGTTCCTTCTTGAGATTTCCGGGAAGATAAGACCATGTTTTATGATCAATTTTGACAGAAATGTAAGAAATTTCAAAGGGTGTACAAACTTTTTCCTGGGACTGTATATATATATATATATACACTGATAAGGCCCGCGAGCAGCTATCAAAAAGTAAGATAATGTCTTCATTGTTGTGGGAAACATGCCACAGATGCTTGCTTCTGCTTCTCTCTCTCTCTCTCTCCTCCTCTCCTCGTCCTCTCTCTCCCTCTCTCTCTCTCTCTCTCTCTCTCTCTCTCTCTCTCTCTCTCTCTCTCTGTCTCTGTCTCTGTCTCTGTCTCTGTCTCTCTCGCTCTTTTCATTTCCTGTGGTCAAGGAATGTGCAGTGATCCACCATCCTCCATCCGACCACAATGGGAATTCCAGAGGCTCTCGTCTCTGACTGTCTGGCTGCCTCTTCTACCTCTCTGTCTGCATTCATTCAATCTCTTCCCTGAGCTATTGTGCCCATTCCTTCATTATCTGTCTAGCTTAGGCTACAGGCTACACTTTTCTTTTTGTCATGTAAGGCCTTTTGCTCCGTCTCTGTCTCTGGCTCTGTCTCTGACTCAGACACAGGGCAGGGCGGCTGACAGCATTCACTGGGCCCAGGCCAAATACATCTCAAAGGGCCCCCTCTCTATACATACAATGCAATGGTAACATAATTCTGGGCAACCTCTCTCCCCAGGCCCAGGACAACATACCTGTTTGTCCCTCCTGGTCGGCAGGCCTGCACACACACACACACACACACACACACACACACACACACACACACACACACACACACACAGACAGACACACAAACCTTATTCTCGAAGATAAGATTGCGCTCCGCTCCGCTCCTCTCCTCTCCAAGTCATGTCTTGCCAGTGTGAAATCCCCCGGTCTATCACTGTGCATCTCTTTTGATGTGAGATGTTGCGTAAACATACCGCCCTCCCCCACCAACACCAACACCGCCCCCCTCACTTGCTGTCTTTTCAGGGTCACAACTTTGCATGTGTGTTTCAGCGCAGTGTCAGTATTGGTACAGCCTGTTCCTGCTCATAAAGACTGTTTGTAACACTTTACTTGACATAACGGTGTCATAACATTGTCATAATGCAGTCATGCATGTCATAAACATTGTATGACTTTTTCATTAAATTGAAATTCGGTTATGACAAAGACAGGTCTAACAATGTCAACTTTTCATGGCCATAAAACGTTTTACACTGGCATTATTTTTATGACTCGTTTTGACACTATTATGACACTGTTATGTCATATGTCTGACGCCGGCGTCAAGTAAAGTGTAACCAGACTGTTAATGGTGATGCTCCTTGTATGTATCAATCATATGTATTTTCAATCATATGTATGTGTGGTCAACTGTTTGTCCATGGATGGGTTTTCTAAGATAAAGTTTGGGCTGTTATCAACTAGGGTACATGTAAACGTTTTTTTTTCTTCTTTTACCTGACATATTTTGACTTCCGTCTTCGTCAGAGGGTCACATGGATGTGGATGTGTGACGGCTAGACTTTTACATGTTTGAAACAAAAGAAAACGGTGGTCTAACTGATGGCCCTTCACAAAAAGTAAACTGGCCACTTGGTTTGACTGATGGTTTTGATTTTGGCATGCGTGACCAGAGATTCTTTAAGTATATACAGATATGCCATTGTAATAGGTTGCTATGGGCACCTAACGTGACCAGGTTCCGGTCTGCCTAAAGGGGCGTGTCATAATGCTCCTTTCATTGAATAGAACAGTCCTTAGCTCTGCCTAGGTCTTCCTAAAGGAGGATTTCCCCCTCCCCCTTGCAATAATAGAACCCGGAAACAATGGGCCAATGGAA
>NC_085857.1:19878109-19885609 GCF_034702125.1 Engraulis encrasicolus
CGTCTCTAAATTCCGTATTCTGAATTCTGTCTCTGAAAAATGTTCTGATCGTCCTCAAATGCGGTCCAGTAGTTCTGTACAACTAGCCTAGCTTGCCATTTGCTGGCGGTGTTCTGTCTCTGTGGACACCTGATTCATTCGTATATACAAACAGCATCAGTCATGTAGAATGGGTTGTTGTGTAGTCTCATAAGCACATTATACCTAGTCATCTGCTATGTGGATGAGGATATTGTTATATAATGGGAATGCCATTAGCTGCTTGCTGTCAGTGGTCTCCTGTGTGTCTGTCTGTGTGTGTGTGTGTGCGTAGGTGCACGCAAGTGTGTCTTGGCGCCATCCCAAGTTAATTACAGCCGATTGATCTACACTGCTGAATCTGTCGACTACAGTGTTCCATCTGTCTCTCTCTCTCTCTCTCTCTCTATCTCCCTCTTTCTCTCTCTCTCTCTGTACCTCTGTCTTTCCCTCTCTCTCCCTCCCTCTCTCTCTCTCTCTCTCTGAGGGCCTGTTATGTGGGCAAATTAACAGTGATAAAGATACGCTGCACTATAAAGAAAGTCTCAAATGACTCAACCATGTGGATGAGAGGAGCAGCAGGAGAGGGATGATGGTTTCCATTCCGTCTCTATGCGTGTTTCTTTTTTTCTCTCTCTGTTTCTTTTCATTTTCTTCAGTCTTTGTCGCAGTCTTCTTTCCCAAATGCCTACCCCCCCCCCACCTCCTCTTCTTCTATTTCATCATCACCATCTTTCTCTTCTTTCCTGTCTTTTTCTTTCTCTAAATTCTTCCCCCTCCTCCTTCCTACTTGGTGTTTACCGTTTTTGTCTTCTTTTTCGCTCTGCTCCATTCCTTCCCACCACCACCACCACCACCCCCACCATCCTCCTCCTTGGTCTCTTTTCCACTGCACTCAGTTTTCATGGGCTGAAGCGGTGTATGACGGCTTTCGAGAATTTCTTGCCTCACTCTCTTCATATTTTTCTTCTTTCTCGTCGTCCCTCGTCGTCCCTCTCCCTGGTCTTTTTCCTCTTTTTCATCCTTTATCTTTCTTCTTTATCACCTCCATCCCTCTCTCTCTCTCTCTCTCTCTCTCTCTCTCTCTCTCTCTCTCTCTCTCTCTCCTTCCCTGGTCTCTTTCCTCTTTTTTGTCTTGTCTGTCACCCACCCCCCCCTTCTCTCTCTCTCTCTTCCTCTGTCTCTCTCCTTCCATGGTCTCTTTTCCACTGGCTTCAATTTCATGGACCAAAGAGTTCTGGTTCTGATGCTGGTGATGTTATCCACATCAGCAAGAAGTTATGACATTGTAATGGTGGCGGCCCGTATTCTCCCCAGTGAGGCGGACTTGCACACGCACACACACACACACACAGCCCTGGTCAGGCTATGCGACTGCAAAGGTGGGCCACGCGCACGCACACACACACGCACACACACACGCACACACACACACACACACACACACACACACACACACACACACACACACGCACACACACACCAGTCATCTCCCCAGCCCGCCTACACACTGTCATTATATCCCCGAAACGCGGAGCGTCGTTTTTTTGTTTTGCGTGCGCCGCCGCCGCCGCCGCGTCCGCCGCCGCGTCCGCCGCCGCCGCGTAAGGTCTTTCGTGTTAACGCGATAACTTTTGAACGGATGTTTGGATTTGTCCCAGATTTGGTGTGTGAATGCTCTAGGGCAGGTTCATGAACTGATTCGAGTTTGGAGGTCAACACTTTCAAGATGGCTGAATTCAAGATGGCCGAATTTTTGTTTGGTCCATAACTTCTGACCGGGTGGATGGATTTGTCCCAGATTTGGTGTGTGAATGCTCTAGGGTAGGTTCATGAACTGATTTGAGTTTGGAGGTCAACACTTTCAAGATGGCTGAATTCAAGATGGCCGAATTTTTGTTTGGTCCATAACTTCTGACAGGGTGGATGGATTTGTCCCAGATTTGGTGTGTGAATGCTCTAGGGTAGGTTCATGAACTGTTTCGAGTTTGGAGGTCAACACTTTCAAGATGGCTGAATTCAAGATGGCCGAATTTTTGTTTGGTCCATAACTTCTGACCGGGTGGATGGATTTGTCCCAGATTTGGTGTGTGAATGCTCTAGGGTAGGTTCATGAACTGATTCGAGTTTGGAGGTCAACACTTTCAAGATGGCTGAATTCAAGATGTCCGAATTTTTGTTCGGCCCATAACTACTGACCGGGTGGATGGATTTGTCTCAGATTTTGTGTGTGAATGTTCTAGGGTAGGTTCATGAACTGATTTGAGTTTGGAAGACAACACTTTCAAAATGGCGGAATTTTCATTTGGCCCATAACTTCTGACTGGGTGGATTGATTTGCCCGGTAACACCTTATTTTAATGGTTCACCATTTCAGTGAATCTACCATATTAGGTACAGTGTAATAACCAATGTAACAATATGTAATACCATGTAATACTAGTGTAATACCAGTGTAACAATATGCAATATCAGGTACAGTGTAATAACGAGTGTAACAGTATGCAATACCATGTAATATAGTGTAACACCAGTGTAACAATATGCAATACCATGTAATACCACTTACGCACAAGCACATGATGTAAATAAAAATAAATGGCGGTGTTACACTGGTATCACATTGTATTAAATATTGTTACACTGGTTATTACACTGTACCAAATGTGGTATATCCACTGAACCATTAAAACAGTATTACCATGTGCCCCATTTTTTGCTTCATTTTCACAATAGTCGTTTGGTTTTAAGCCTATGCACGTCATGTCACGTCTGTATGTATCATATACGTTTACGAAATGGTGGACGGGAGTGGTAGGAATGATGGGGGACTGGAAGCGTCGCGTTTCGGGGATATACCTTAAGCAGTCGAAGGCGAAGACGAAGGCAGTCTAGTTAATAAAGAGTTTACCCATCCAAAGCACTGCTAAGAAACGCAATTGGACAGTCGCCACATAGACCCGGCCACCTACGCAAACTCCTCATTGGACAAGAATGACTTATGCAGAAGGCCACCTTAATAACCCAATTGGATGATTCCCCCCACATGGACCAAGCCACAGCTGAAATACCATTGGTGAAATTACTCGCCGGTGTTCTGCTGAATAACCCAATTGACCTGTTCTTGGTTGAGCCCGGCCACCTCCTCAACCTCCATTGGTTAAAAATGAGTGACTCACTGAAATGGCCGGCTTAAATAATCTGATTAGTCCCCCAATTACCTTTGAACCCAACCACCTCCGCAAACAACCATTGGTCCCGGAATTACTCATCCAAAGTTCTGCTTAATGACCCGACTGGACAGTTCCGGCATTAACCCGCCCACCTCCCTCCACCACCACCTCCTGCTCCCTTATTGGTCAAGAATTAGTCATCCACACAGGGCCCCCTCCAGACTTTGAAAATAACCCAATTGGTCTTGGACGGTTCCGTCCTGGTTTCCAGTAATAAAAGACGACTCGGGATGGAGCCCATTCCACTTCGCATGAGGTCACCCTTGTTGAGCAGAGCTGATTTCCTTCCTTCTCTCCTTTGTGATGTTGTTATCCACAAACTCGCTCCGTTGCCTGGCATCTGTCACATGCTATGTCCAGATGCTGCTGTGACTTGTCGCGACTGCTTACGCCCCCTTTGCCAGCCAGCTAACCTGCCTGCTTTATCTCCCTCTCATATACGATTCTCTGGCTGGGCACTGGTAGCAGAAGTGAATTCTGGGAAGTCTGTTTTTTGCAGACAATTACTAAGAATTAAGTGTGTTGCAACGTTTTATTGCAGCGATGACTCTGCATTACTTTTTCTCTTTTGTTCGAGGCAGAGATGCTTGTCGTGGTGCCTGAGCCTCACTCCATGTCCAAAATTAGACTATATTCTATACCCAGATGCTGCAATGACTTGTATGTTGTGACTGCTCACGCCCCATAGCCAGAAGCCAGCTGCCTGCGTGGTGACTGCTGGAGCGCTGGCATCTGAAGTGAATTCTGAGAATTCTGTTGTTGTTGTGGGGGAAATTAGTGAGAATTTTGTGTGTCACAACATTCTTTTGCATCGATGAGCCTGCATTCTTCGTTGTGAGCCTGCACTCTTCGTTTCTTGCTATGAATACAAGGCTACTGAGTCCTCATCTTCATGACTGAAAGACTCCTTGTCATTAGTAGGGTTGCTTGTATTTATTGTATAGCACTCTCTCCTCTCCTCTCCTTTCCGTCTCCCATCGACTCGCTCATATGGAAATGGCAGAAGGCTGCCATGCGAGGCACCAGCCGGCACACTGGGAAACGGTATGGGGCGGTACTAGTGTATTGCTGAAGGACACTAGGACTAGGCAGGAAGAGCTGGAATGGAACCAGTGCATCCTCCATTACATCCTGAGCCACTTTCACACAGTGTGTCATTCTTGTGAAACATTTATATTGTCTTCCCTGTTGGTATGCATTTCATGAAGAAATTATATCCCCCTCATCTCCTTGCCTCTTGTCCTCTCCCTCCAGGTGAATGTAAACATTATCCCAGACATGGGGCCTATACATGCATTCACACACACGCTCACACACACTCACACTTCCCAACACAACACTCTGTGAAGCGTCCTTGGGTGTTTTGAAAGGCGCTATATAAAACGAAAGTATTATTATTATTATTATTATTATTACTACAAAGCTGGTTCAGGATAAGTTAAGGTTAAGTCAAGAGGTAAATCACCGAAAAGAAGAGCCTGGAGTCCTCATTTTATTTAGAAAAGCTCTTATATTAGATGATTTACCTCTTAACTTCGCCTTAACTTATCCTGAACCAGCTTCAAGAGAGTCCTTGTGCACAAGCCCTCAGTAATGCAGGTGCAGGTGTGAGGCAGGAGAAGGTGAATCAATGAACAAAATTCAAAAGACACTGCGCACTGCTTACTTTTCTTTACTTTATTTTTCGGAGCGAACAATGCGTTTCGGCCAGTGCGTCATCAGGTTCGCTCTAGAGTGTGCGGTGTCTTTTGAATGTTGTTCATTGATTATCCTGAACCAGCTTTGTAGTATAGGCCCATGGTAGACAAGGGCTCCACCACCCCTGCGTATGGACAATATATTGACGCATAAATCTCACCTGTCTCTCCATCTCTCTTTCTCATTTTCTTTGCTCAGGTGAAGGTGAACATCATCGGTGACGTCGTGGACCAGGGCTCCACCACCCTGAGTATCGACCGCGCCGGCTTCAGCCCCCACGCCGCCATCTACTCCATGAGGCCCGACGTGCGCTGCTGCATCCACATCCACACACCAGCCACCGCCGCCGTGAGTATTGAAAGCGTGAAAGTGAAAGCCCATTGGGAAACTCCAACTCCCATTGTCATTGTGACACAGCACTCCACAGCACACAAGTGAACACTGCACACAACGAAATTGCCTTTATGCCTCACCCGTGCAAGGGGGCAGCCCTCAGTGGTGCCCCATGGGGAGCAGTGCGGTGGGACGGTACCATGCTCAGGGTACCTCAGTCATGGAGGAGGATGGGGGAGAGCACTGGTTGATTACTCCCCCCACCAACCTGGCGGGTCGGGAGTCGAACCGTCAACCTCTGGGATGCAAGACTGACGCCCTAACCGCTCACCCATGACTACAATTGGACACAGCGCACGCACACGGACGTACATACATGCATTCACACACCACTTGCGTGCACACACAAACACACACTCTCAGATACCCCCTCCATGAGGCCTGTCGTAGGCAGCATCATCCACATCCACACATCAGGCACCGCCGATGTGAGTGTTGTATACACCGCGCACACACACACACGTGCACACACACATTCACACACCACCCGTGTGCACACACATGCACGCACGCACACACACACTCTCATCCTCCATGAGGCCTGACGTGTGCAGCACACACATGCGCATACACACACGCACTGAGACACACTCATCAGTATGCTTAAAGAATAGCCCCATGCCCCAAAATGTATCTAATGATCAGCCATTCCGAGAAATGCCGCGCTGTTTTGGAGTTAGCTTATTTTAAGCTTTTTGGCGAATAACGCAGCCAATGCATCATGGGGGGGCCAATTTGTATATATTATTTTCTGATGTTTCCCCGCTATAAACAACCTCAAAAACGCTACACACTTCATCACAAAGGTCTCGTCAATCAAACCGAGGCACAGAGAAGATCATCGGACCACACATTCTTTCACTGGCCAGTGTTTTCAGAGGTGTCTCACTGTTGCAACTCTAGTCTGACCTGGATGCAGGCTACTCCATCAGGTGTCCTTTAAGTGTCTCAAGTGAATAACTTCTCTCTGGTGCCCCCCTCAGGCATCATTTATGAAGTGCAGCCGGCCACCAATGTTACAGGAGTCTCTGGGGGAAAATAATAATCATAACAATATACAGCTGATCCATTTCTTCTATCACTTTGATGAGCAGCACTCCTCGGTGTCGTGTGTGTGTGCGTGTGCGTGCGTGTGCGTGCGCGCGTGCGTGCGTGCGTGCGTGCGTGCGTGCGTGCGCCTATTTCTCTGATGCGCCTGTCAAGTGTCGCACATGAAGAGGCTGCCCATCTCCCAGGAAGCTTGAGGGAAAAAATTATACTTATTCCTATATTACCCAATTCCCCTTAACAGTAGGGGACTCTTTCAGTAGGAGACTGTTCAGTGCTGTGCTGTGCATGAACCCCCTCTCTCTGGCTCCCCCCTCAGGTGTTGTACATGAAGTGCAGGCTGCTGCCATCAATGCATATGATTATATACATAGATCTTTTATAACTCATCACTGTGTATGAGACATAGAGTGTGTTGCAATATGCGACCTTGCCTCCTCCACTTGCCTCCTCCACTTGCTTCTCTCCTCGTACCAGGAAGTAATATGTCATGATGACATCACTGACAGCAGCATTATATTTCAATATCTTGCAAAAGCTCAATTGTAGAGTCTTTTTCTCATTTGCAATTGGGATGGTGAATGAAAAACAGTCCCTCAAAAGTTGTTGTGGCTAGGCTGACAGCTGGGAAACTTTATCGTTTTCTCCACGGAGGAGGGGCCAGGAGGCGGGACGAGGAGACAAGCGCAAGTGGAGGAAGCAAGGTCGCATATTGCAACGCACTCATACTCGTCAAGTGTATGACTGACTCCCCTCTCTCTGGCGCCCCCGTCAGGTGTCGTACATGAGGTGTAGGCTGCTGCCATCAACAAACATAATAATACATAGATACGGTGATGAGATCTAAAAGTTCTGAGACATACTCGTCAAGTGTATGACTGACTCCCCTCTCTCTGGCGCCCCCGTCAGGTGTCGTCCATGAAGTGCGGTCTGCTGCCATCAATACATATAATAATACATATAACTTCACTGTGTCTGAGACATTCTTGTCAAGTGTATGACTGACTCCCCTCTCTCTGGCGCCCCCGTCAGGTGTCGTCCATGAAGTGCGGTCTGCTGCCCATCTCGCAGGAGGCTCTGATCCTGGGGGACATCGCCTACTACCACTACC
>NC_085857.1:19889548-19897048 GCF_034702125.1 Engraulis encrasicolus
AGGTGATGATCCCTTTGGTTACAGTATTTGACATGTTTTGGTCTCTTCTCCGTCCCCATCTCCATCTCCTCTCTGCAGGTGAACGCGATCTCGTGCGCGGGCAGTGTGGACAACCTGATTGTGCTGGACCTGGAAAAGTACAAGGCGCGTACGCAGGGCGTGGCCGAGGCCGGCGTCAACATGGGCAGCCAGCAGAAGTGGAAACTGGGAGAGCTGGAGTTCGAGTCACTCATGCGCATGCTCGACAACCTGGTCAGTGGATACGATGGCATTAACGCACACACACACACACACACACACACACACACACACACACACACACACACACACACACACACACACACACACACACACACACACACAGACGCTTCACAAACTGGTATACTGTGCTATACTGTACTGTACTATATTTTGCTATGCTGTGCTATGCTACACTATACTGTACTGCAATGTTTCTCAAACTTTTCCTGCCATTCCCCCCTTCAGAGGAAGGGTATCTGTCTGAGCCCCTAGGGGGGCTTCCGCCCCACTTTTCCCCCAACTTTGAGAAACAGTATACTCTGCAATGCTATACTATACACTATACTATACTACACCACTCTACACTAAACTATGCCTGAGATTCTTTAAGTATATAGAGATATGCCAACATAATAGGTTTCTATGGGCACCTAACGTGACCAGGTTCCGGTCTGCCTAAAGGGGCGTGTCATAATGCTCCTAGAATGGCCCTACCGTGGCTGATATGGTAGGGCACACGTTTACCACTCGGCCGACCCGGGTTCGATTCCCGGTACAGGTCCTTTGCCAATCCTTCCCCATCTCTCTCTCCCAGCTCACTTCCTGTCTATCCTCCACTATCCTGTCTCACAAAAACCAATAAAGGCTGAAAAGCCCCCCAAAAAAATACTTGAAAAAAATAAAATAATAATGCTCCTAGAATGAATAGATCAGTCCTTAGGTGTGCCTAAAGGGGGATTTTCCCCCCCCTCCCCCTTGCGACAGTAGAACCCGGAAACAATGGGCAAGCGGAACCTCTCTCTCTCTACTCTCTCTGGCTATGCTTTACTACGTACATAATCAGTACATGAAGTGAACTGTATGTTGGGAACGTGTAGTGTGTTTCCTAAAATAAACAGCCTGGTGCCGGATCCACCCACTCCACATTGTCCTATACATCTATGGGGTCTGCTGCTGCTGCTGCTGCTGCTGCTGCTGCTGCTGCTGGAAACTGCTGCTGCCCACTTGAGCCCTTTAGTTACGCAATGCCACTCAATAGATCTGGCCAATAAGGACACATGTATTACTGTACCGGATGCCATCAGCTCTGCCACCCACATGCAGCCTTGCTCTGGGTACATCTCCTTTCTCTCTGTCTCTCTGTCTCTCTGTCTCTCTCTCTCTCTCTCTCTCTCTCTCTCTCTCTCTCTCTCTCTGTCTTTCTCTCTCTCTCTCTCTCTCTCTCTCTCTCTCTCTCTCTCTCTCTCTCTCTCTCTCTCTCTCTCTCTCTCTTTCTCTCTATCTCTCTCTCTCTCCTCCATCCCTTTATGCGGGTCACAAGGTGCCAGTTCTAGTCACAGTCATGTGTGTGGTGTTTATGTAGAAGAGGGACAGGAAGTGTGTGTGTGTGTGTGTGTGTGTGTGTGTCGGCTGGGCAGGGTGTGAATGAAGGCCAGATGTTGGAGAGGTCAGCGGCTGGCTCTGATTGACTGGAACACTAGCAGCATCTGTCAGGAATGTATCACAAAAGCTCTTAAACACACACACACATATATTCTCTCTCTCTCTCTCTCTCTCTCTCTCTTTCTCTTTCTCTTTCTCTTTCTCTTTCTCTCTCTCTCTCTCTCTCTCTCTCTCTCTCTCTCCATCCTTCTCTCCCCATGAGCCTCTTCAACTGCCTTTAACCAGCTTAGTTTTTGTTGGGGGCACTAATTGGGGTTGACCCCGTGTAAGGGGGAAGAGGCACCATGTAGAGGCACCATTCGTAGAATTTGCCCCGTTTTAAACTTCTTGCGTCCCTCTCCCTCATGTAATAAAGAAAAGCTTGCACACTTAAATACACAATTTATTCATAACTTGCAACAAAAATTAACGAATCTTCAGCTCTACTCTACTCTACTCTACTCTACTCTACTCTACTCTACTCTACTCTACTCTACTCTCCTCTTCTTCACAGGCTACCATACGAGCTACACCTATCAGCACCCGATTGTGCTGGAGAAGCCAGCAAAGAGATAACTTAATTTAACAGATTACTAATTCCCCACCTTTACTATGTATTTTCTCACAAGGCTATTGTACGGGCCAGCAAAGAGATGACTTATTACACAGATTGCTCATTCCTCTACTTTGCTCTCGCTCTCTCTCTCTCTCTCTCTCTCTCTCTCTCTCTCTCTCTCTCTCTCTCTCTCTCTCTATTTTGTCCTGGCAGGGCTACCGCACGGGCTACGCGTACCGGCACCCCATCGTGCGGGAGAAGCCGCGCTTCAAGAGCGAGGTGGAGATCCCGGCCACGGTGACGGCCTGGTCCTTCGAGGAGGACGAGGCCCTGGCCGCCCGCCTGCCCCTCAAGCTGCTGCAGCAGAGGCAGGCCAGGGAGAAGACACGCTGGCTCAACTCCCCCAACTCCTACATGAAGGTCTCCGAGAGCAACGGCTCAGACAGCCACCCACGATACAAGGTACGTTACGTTTAGTCTAGTCTATTTCGTTTAAAGGTACACTGTGTAATATTTTGGTAACACTTTATAATAATGTCCCTTAGTAAAGACTCAGTAAATAATTAACTAATGATGAATAAAACATTAACAAATGTTTTTATTATTAACTAAGGTTTATTAATGCTTTATAAAATATCTACAAATGATATATGCAAGATTTTACACACCTTATAACAGACTATTTTATTAATTTACAAGCAACTTGTAAATGTTTGATAAATATAAAAAATTAACATGGCATTTCCTAGTCATTTACAATCATTTGCTTACATTTCCTAGTCATTTAGGTTTGTTAATGTTTTGTTCATCAATAGTTAATTATTTATTAAGTCTTTATAATGCTTTTTTGCATCCATTATTCTAAAGTGTTACCAATATTTTTAGTTGTTTATTTCCAGAATTCATTCACTAATGTTACCTTTTTCATGAATACTTACCACCACCATGAAATTGTAAGTGTTCATTATGACTTTCCACTTTTCAAACATACAAAGGGGGATCTTCTCCATGGTCCACCGTTTTGAATTTCAAGAATGACTGTACTTGGGCCATACTAGAAAATATTACTTTATTACTTAATAAACATTGATGATGGGGCACCCTGGATGGGAGAAGCATGATGGACAGTTGTGTGAGGGACACCATGAGTGTGTGAAGCGCACGGGTGCGCTTCCCGAAGGGGAAGGCAGTGTGATGGAGTGACCATCACTAGGGTTGCGGGTGTGTTCTGACTGTCAGCCTGACAGCCTGGCTCTTTGGTGTAGCGGTCAGAGCCCCAGTTTACTACCCCAGAAGGACTGGGTTCGAGTCCCAGCTGGGCAACTCTTCTCCCCTTCGCTACACTACTTAATTGTAAAGATTAAGGAAATTGTTGTATCAAGTAGATTAATGTGATTGGTATTTTGGAGTATAACACACGCTGGTTCAAGTCACTCAATTCATACATGAAGATCTCTGAGCGGTAGGCTGAGAGGGGACGATGCTAAGTTGCCATCAGGTTGTATTAGTCTATTTCTTTTTTAATATGGGGGCGGGGTCATCGACAGGCTTATCCTGAGGTCTAAGTTGACACTGGGAGGCTTATGGTGAGGCTCAGGGGGCGTTCATTCAAAAAAGGTTGAGAATCACTGATTTAATGCAAGGCTGTTCTGTACCCTTTTGGTGTTGACTGCTTGTGGTGCGGTCAACCGTTTCTCAGTTTGTTTGTATCCAGGAAAAACGTAAACAAAAGCACTAATAATTGCCAGGTGGTTGTTAAACTATAATTTAAGTTTTACTACTTAGTGTGTGTGTACGTGCATGTGTTCGTGCCTGTGTTGCAGGCTGGGTTTTACTAGAGCAGAAACGACACACACCACAGCACTACAACACGTGTTCTAGTCAGCCATAAAGATTGACAACAAACGAGCACAATTTACTTCCAAATGTCCCACTTTTTTCTCCTGGGATTGACTGGGATCTGTCAGTCACATTGCCACTACTTGTGCTGTTAGAAAAGTGTGTCAGTCATGTGTGGTAAGGTTTAGCAAATCTGTGTGATGAGAGACACTGATGAGAGCGAAACCAGACCAGTTTATTTTCATCCCTGATGCATATCTGCCCCCTTGTGGCCACCGAAGGCACTGCATAGTCAGTAATTCACCTCACAATGCTTGGCACCTCATGTATGAACAATGCATCCTGTCTTCCCAGCTGTTGTTGCCAAACATGATGGTGATAAAGTTTACAGAAAAAGGAAAAATAATGAAGAAATGACATACCAGATTATTGACTTGATATTTTGTATACGTCTTTTCCCATTATTTCTTGCTTTCATCTGATTATTCCATTTTCACCAGCTATACCTTGTGATATTGTTTTATTGTAAAGAGCATTGTATTGCGTTTGTTAATGAAACTTGCAACACAAATAACATTGCCTTGTCTTGCTTTTTAAAGTTTCGACTCTACCAAGTCAAAATGTGTTGTCTCTGTGATAGAGTTGGTAGTCTTAATATGAGGATGCGAAAATGTGTTGTCACAAGTTAAAGACCGTGCTGAAAAGCCAATTAACACATTATACTCTGTTTGAAAACGTGTAATTGGTGTCTTTCGGTTTTGTAGAACATTGTAATTACTGGCAGCGGTGGCCTAGTGGTTATGGAGATGGGCTTTAGATCAGAGGGTTGTAGGTTCGAATCCCACCCTCCAAATTCCTATCTCAGTCCATGGCTTAGGTGCCATAGAGCAAGGAACCTAACTCCACACTGTTCCAGGGACTGTAGTCAATACCCTGTACTTAAAATTACTTATTCGCTATGTATAAAAGCCTCAGCTAAATGTAATATAATGTTGTGTAATTAGAAGTTATTAGACCAGTGCTTAAAGGGACACTGTGTGAGATTTTTAGTTGTTTATTTCCAGAATTCATGCTGCCCATTCACTAATGTTACCTTTTTCATGAATACTTACCACCACCATCAAATTCTAAGTATTCATTATGACTGGAAAAATTGCACTTTTCATACATGAAAAGAGGGATCTTCTCCATGGTCCGCCATTTTGAATTTCCAAAAATAGCCATTTTTAGCTGCAAAAATGACTCTACTTGGACCATACTAGAAAATATTTGTTTATTACTCAGTAAACTTCCATGTAAATATCAAATTTGGCGATAGCCAACCCAGTTTCAATGAGCAGCATAGTTGCAGTACCTTTTTTACCTGCACAGTGTCCCTTTAATAGTATTTACTCTGGTGTGTTTCTCCCTCCTCTGCAGTGGATGAGATCGGAGGACAACAGTAGCAGCAGTGGCACCCCCATCAGGATCGAGGACCCCAACCAGTTCGTGCCCCTCAACACCAACCCCACCGAGGTGCTGGAGAAGAGGAACAAAGTGAGTTCACTCCCTCTGCCAGTCAGGGGTGCATTTCTCGACCACATTGTTGCTAACCAGTTAGCCACCTACTACATTAGGTTGCCTATGGGAAATTGCATTGCAACAAAGTAGGTCGTTAACTTAGTTTGCGTACCTGGCCAATCACAAATGGATGTTGATTTAAAAAAAACATCCTAGTCACAAAATCCTATTTCATGAAGCCGTAGTTACATTAATAAATTACCAAAATCTCAAACAAGAAAGATAGAAAAGTCGGGACACGGGAAACATTTGTTTCTGAAATCAAATCAGAAATTAGGGATAAGTTTTATCAACATCATTGTTTTTTTTCCTTTCTCTACCCATCGCGTTTTCATTTGTGTGAACACCTCAAATGATCTGCACATGTCAGTAACCTGTATTACTAATATCTGATTGGCCTCTCTCTCTCTCTTTCTCTCTCTCTCTCTCTTTCTGTCTCTCTCTCTCTCTCTCTCTCTCTCTCTCTCTCTCTCTCTCTCTCTCTCTCTCTCTCTCTCTCTCTCTCTCTCTCTCTCTCTCTCTCTCTCTCTCTCTCTCTCTCTCCAGATACGGGAACAGAACAGATACGACATGACAACAGCAGGTCCACAGTCCTACAAACTGGCGGGCATTGTGATCGAGAGGCCACCGGTGAGTCTTTCAGCCCAGGTTCAAGAAGAAGCCTTGCTCATACGAAAGCCTTTCACATTAACTCATAACTAAATCACAATACTAATAATTCAATATTATAACTGATAATGCTTTACAATATCTTGAATTTCTAGTAATTTACTGTGGTAGTTAGTTACAGTAGACACACTTGATAGGTGAATATGAAATCTGCCAACACTTCTTTTTATCTATGTAACGTTAAGCTCATTAGTCTTTTTCTATATTGGAGGAGTGTATGACAGTAGTTAGACTGAAAGGAGTGACAGTTTAGGCCCAAGATGTTTTCCTCCATCAGGCCACTAAAGTCCCCTTGCGGTTTTGCCATTTGTGTGGCACACTTTAGAAACGTCTACATTAAATGCTGAAATTGCAGATGATGCACGGCTCAGGCACGCGTCTGGCACAAGCCAAACACTGAACACTCCACTCCCATTAACATAAACACATTGGCTTCGTTTACATGAGACATTTAATTCAGAATTAACTCACTTAAATTCTGAATAAAATGTAATGCCGCTTTGAAAACATCATGTTAACACTTTACAATTCAGAATTAAATGAAAGTGCTGCGTAAACTAGGCTGAACTATCTATTTCTGAATTGTTAATTCATTATTAAAAATATCATGTTAACATGGCCAATGATGCGCTATCCATCCACATGCAGCACAGTTCAGTGCATCTGCTATGCACATGCAGATATCAGGGGAGCTTCAACCACCCGAGGCCCCTAAGCTACATTTTTTTTTTTTGGAGGCCCTTCTGTTAAACTTTGTTATTGGGTTTTTTTACGCACACCTCAGCTTGCCTGTGTGTCGGAGATGGCCCATGGGTCACTCAGCAGACAATTACAAAAAAAAAAAAAAAACTCCCGCACACTGAACATTTTGCTGTTTTGACGTTTACCTGATGAAGGTCTTGGACTGAAATGTTGTGTAATACAGAAAAACAGCGAAATGGTCGGTGTGCGGGAGTTTTATCAAATTGTCTGCTGAAGGCCCTTCTGTAATGTAGCGTGTGATTCTGACAATGTAGATATAGTTTTCTTAGTGCCCCTGATTGGCTGTGACCCAGGACCTAAGCTTTGAAGTATCGTTCAAACTCAAAAGTGGGTTCCACTTACTCGCCTCTGTCCGCTGCAACGCTGGTTGAGAATAGACAAATCACACTGAACTTTTTCATCTTTTATGAACTGTCCTGGCCTTTCCGTTAAAGGTACACTGTGCAGGAATG
>NC_085857.1:19904548-19907048 GCF_034702125.1 Engraulis encrasicolus
TCTCTCTCTCTCTCTCTCTCTCTCATTTTCTCTCACTCACTCATTCACTCACTCACTCACTCACTCACTCACTCACTCACTCACTCACATTAAGACGTAGACCAGGCTCATAAAACAAATGCAGTGAAACTCACACCCGGACCCCAGGGTGTAATGGCAGACTCTCACCCCCGGACCCCAGGGTGTAAAGGCAGACTCTCACACCCTCGTCTGGTGTCCAAGGGGTCTGGACTGGCCAAGCACACACCTTCCTGACGCTAGTACACACACACACACACACACACACACACACACACACACACACACACACACACACACACACACACACACACAGGTCCAGTAACTGGATCTGTTAGCCGTGGCTGGCCAGAGCCGGTTAGGTGTGTGTGTGCGTGTGTGTGTGTGTGTGTGTGTTTGTGTGATGAAGGACGGTGAGGAGGGGCGTTTGTGTGTGTGTGTGTGAGAGAGAGTGAGAGAGACAGACGTGCGTGCGTGCGCGGCGCGGCGTGCAAGACATGGAGGTGAGGAGAGGTCAGCCGTTCACCCTCGGGGCGGTCATAAGTCACCACACCGCAGCGCAGTAACCCGAGGTCAGGCCATAGCCACCCAATAATGATGTGGCTGTCACCACAACACTGTTTGTCATCCGCCAATGGAAGCCATATTAGCACCTTCACACAGGCGCTCGGACTAGAGCCGAGCTACCTTTTTAAATTCTATTCATCATATACACGGCTCTAAATTAACTTTTTTTTCATCGCCAGCCAAAATGGCTGGTAGATATTGATTTTACTAGCAAAGCACGCACTCCAGAACTGAAATTTCACCAGCATTTGGCCAGTTGACTGGTGTTAATTTAGAAGGGTGATCATATATATATATTATTTATATAATACTGCCCTACAAAGGTAGAGTACAGTACAAAGTACAGTACAGATGCTTTTGTCCTGGGCCCCAGACAAGGTTAGATGACATACTAATGTACAGTTATATAAGGAAGAACCAACGCTAGCATCAACACTTACAAAATGTACACCGAGCATCCAGAGTCATTTTCATGACAATCTACAACCATTCGTTTTTGGGGGGGAAGACATTGAAACCCTTTTGACCACAAACTGTTGCCTAACATAGCTCTCCTGGTTAATTATTATTTTGTCATTTCCTTAGTCGTCCATCCTGTTGCGGAGCTCGTTTGCCGAGCCGCATGGTCTGATTGGTCCATTTCCTCTTGGCCCTCTCATCAGCACATCCGGATCCGTCAATAGTAGAACATGGCAGGACATTTCATTAATTGCATTCATCCAATTAAGTGTAACTCAAATTTGTCAGCTGTACAGATTTGTTGCGCTAGGGCTGGGCGATATGGAAATAAAACAATATCACGATATGGATTACTCTTTATCACGATAACGATATATATCACGATATAGCACAATTACATATGTTTTCAGTTATTCTCTTTATTTGCTCTTTATTTTTTCATGTCGCAAAACAACCCTTCTTTAAAATTGGTCTTTTTATACTTATTTTTACAATTACATTAACTTAGTGTGTATTGTGACAACATGAAATGTAATTAAATGATATTCAATTGTATGAAATTGATAAAATTACTATCACGATATGAACGATATAGGAGAATGGCCACGATATACACTTTTATATCACGATAACGATATATATTGTCATATGGCCCAGCCCTACGTTGCGCAAAGTCACATTTGGATGTTTTGTTTTTATTATTTGATAATGGCCTCTAGCCTATGCAACGCAGACAAGAACATCCAAGATCCTGCAACGCTAGTTCGCAAAGATGCACCAATGCAGACATGTTAGTTGCTACGTTGATTAGTTTGTTCATGTCCTGTCTGGTTAGGACAACCACCGCTGTACTCCAGGCTTTGCCCCTAGACGGTCCCTTCCCTTAACCCTATCCAGACTGGGGGGGGGGGAGGTTGGGGGTTTGGGGGGGCTAAAAGTGCCCGCACCAACTTTGATGTCGTATAACTCCTTAACGACTTAAGCTATGACTACGAAACTTGGTGACTTTTCCTAAAATTTAGTTGGCTACAGTTTAGTACCAAAAGATTACGTTTATCATTTTTGCCGTTGCCATGGCAACGGTTTTCTGACAGGTATCAAAAGAGCCCCCCCCCCCCCAGGCCCAGGAATGCCAAAAAAGCCCAGTCTGAATAGGGTTAAATGGAAAGGGCTTTTCTCAAAGAGGAGATTTCTAATGGACAGTTGATCGTAAAAGTAGCCATACAAAAATAGCCTGTATGATTACATTTCTTCCACAAAATAATCATGAAGGTACAATTACTTCCATTCAATTCACCATTACATGTACACTTCCTATTGATCGTCTGGTCTGGAAAGCTATCCCTGTGCACGGGAGTTTTACACCTGTAGGGGTTCATTCCACAGAGATTCTTTAAGTATATAGAGATGTGCCAACATAATAGGTTTCTATGGGCACCTAACGTGACCAGGTTCC
>NC_085857.1:19912048-19934548 GCF_034702125.1 Engraulis encrasicolus
GCAAGCAATGCTGAAGAATCTTTTTTTTTTTTTTTTTAATCCTGGTTTCGGATCGTGACCCGGATCACGACCTAAATTTAATCAGTTGTTCCTTTGGTCATTTCCAACAACTCTGCACAGTTTTATCCAAATCCGTTCATAACTTTTTGTGACAGACAGACAGACAGACAGACAGACAGACAGACAGACAGACAGACAGACAGACAGACAGACAGAGAGACAGACAGAGAGACAGACATAGAGACAGACAGACAGACAGACAGACAGACAGACAGACAGACAGACAGACAGACAGACAGACAGACAGACAGACAGACAGACGTGACCTCCTTGGCGGAGGTAATAAATGCACTGTCCCCTGGTATTAAGCCAGTAACAAGCTTTATGACGGGTTGTTTTTAAACCATCAACACTTCATGAACAATGCAGCATTATCTTGAAGACGTCCATAGCTTAGACAGAACCAAAGACTAGATGCAAGCTTCATACATAGCCCTCTTTGCTCATTGTCTTAACCTGGTGAGCTAAGGCAAAAGGATGCTCTGTTCAGTCGTCGACTCATCTCAAAACATCCGCAGTTAACCACAGCACAATGCAGCGTGATGTGGCAAAAAAAAGTTGGTAGTCATGCGCCTACTGTAAACTCAGTTTGTTCGGTGGAAAAATAAGCTCACTTGAGAAAAGAGTGTTGGGTTAAGCTGTTTTTTTTTGTAAGTCGGCTCCAAAAATTTGCATTTCAACCTTTACACTACAACATGATGTGACAAGAGGATTAGAGTAGATTAAATCAGATCATAATATCTTCAGATGTAGCGGAGTTACTAAAGCAACCAAGTGTCCCATTTTTCTGTTTGGTTCTTTAGTCGTCTCCATAAATTCACTTCATTCCTCTCCCCTGCGTGATATGGGGCACCTAAGTCATGCCCTCTACTTCCTGGTTCATGGAGCAGGGGGAGTCAAAAAATAATTACTGGGCTTGAAAATTAGTGTTTTTTGACACCAATCCAAACCTTGGACCTCCACATTTGCACCACAAATCCAAAAATCACTCATTTTAAAACCCAGTATTCATTTTTTGACTCCCTCTGCCCCATGAACCAGGAAGTAGAGGGCATGACTTAGGTGCCCCATTGCAAGACGTTGATAGTTATGCGCCTGTAAGACCTGATGCAGCAGCTGAAAGAGCCTAAATAATGCAGTCTCAGCTGAAAAAAACCTGCTGAGGTGGATTCCTCAACGCTTGTTGGTGTTTATCTCATAATATGAACTCTTGACACTCGTCTGGCTAGATTTTTTTTCCTTCCTTGTTCTTGGAAGAATAGGGGTCAGGCCCTTGAGGCAGAGGAAGGGTTACAAAAAAAACAGTAGTTCTTGACAAATTGTCAACGACATTCAGAATTAGCCTTTTAACTGCATGTTTGAAGGTGTGAAGAGCTTGCTTAATGATGCCTAACCAAACGGGTTGCGTAGTGCTTTTGGCTTGCCGTAGAGATGAGTTTGTTAGGAAACCATCTCTTCTCCGAAAGCCCTTGGCAAACCCCAATGCCCTTTCATGACTCTGATGAAGACACAGGAGCGTTTTTGGAAATGTCGAAACGTTGGGCCCTAGGTACAGTAATTACATGTGGTAATTTTCCGTTTGCAAAACGCCATGGTGAACATGTTTCGCCAGTTCAGGGATGGATCCGTGAAGCAATGCTGTGCTCCATCTGCCTGTAAATGAAGCATTTCTGTCCCACAAGCCCAGTGTATTGATCCAAAGTTTTTTTTCTCTTGTCCTCTGAATTGAAGACACTTTTAGACAATTTCAGACACACCAAATTCTAGCATTTCCTGTCCCAAAGCTCAGTTTGTTGGCCGAATCCTTTTTTTCACGATAGGTTGGGTGCTGGTTTTAGACCAGTGACCCATAGTACACTCTCACCAGACCTCCGTAGCACAAGTGCCTTTGTCCCCTGCATCCTGTCCTGTACAAAACACAAGAGCCTGCCATTACTCAGAAAAAAAACTCCCCAATAGGACACAGGACCTTGCTCTTACTCAGAAAAACTCCCTGTTTAGGACTCTGAGAATCAACAAATAAGCAAACGGCGGGCTCTATTAATGACACGAGTGTTTGTGGAGGTCAAAACAATTGAAGCTGCCCCGCCAGACCAAGCAAGAAGTGAAGGGTGCACTTTGTTGGACCACAGTCCTTTGAAGTGGCTCAGAGGTTTTGTCACACATCAAAGCTTGTGTGCGTGCGTGCGTGTGTGTGTTTGTGTGCGCGTGTGTGTGTGTGTGCATGCGTGCGTGTGTGTGAACAAGAGGAAGGCCTGCGGTGTGGTGGAGCCCTCAGAGACGTGAGACTCTCAGACAGGAGGAAGTGCGCATCCTGTTCCGCCCTCTCTGCACTACAGCCCAAGGCCTATTCTGTGTTTCTCTCTCTCTTTTGCTCTCTCGCTCTCTCGCTCTCTCGCTCTCTCGCTCTTTTGCGCTCTCTCGCTCTCAGCACCTTTTTGGCCATTTCTTTTTAAGCATCATTCTCTTCATGTTTCTTCGTTCTGCCCTTTCTGCATTGCACGGTGGCCTTTTGGATCTCTCGCTCTCTCGCTCTCGCTCTCGCTCTCGCTCTCTCTCGCTCTCTCTCGCTCTCGTTCTCGCTCTCGCTCTCGCTCTTGACCCCCATCCCTTTTGGTCGCCTTTTGGGGCCTTTTTAGCCATCATTCTACCCATTTCTCAACCTTGTCACTTTTTCAAATTTTTGAGCAAATTTCAATTTTCTATTTGCTTTTCAATTTTCCCGCTTTATTTTCACACTCTTTTGTCATGTTTTTTTGTTTGTTTTATATCTCTTCCTTCATCTCTCAACATCTCTATACTTTTTGTGCCTTGTTTTTTTTATCAGCGTTTTATTGTTCTCTCGCGTGGTCATTCTCATGCTTTGGGTCTTCCCTACTTCTCTATCTGTGGTACCTGTATGGTGTGATAGTCTGTCACCGGGTGATTGAATCACCTTCCTCATTTTCGTATGCCAGCCTCTTTTGCTTTAAATTTTTGAGAAATCGTTCCATCTTTCTGCGTTTCTCAATTTTTGGTTTTCACCATCCCTTTTTTTTTTACCATCCTCCTGCCTGCTCTTTTTCCTCTCCATTTCTTTTTCATTGTCTTTTTTCATCTCCCTCTCTTTCACCGGCACACTTTTTTTAGTCGTTACATGTCCCCTGATATTTTCCACTCACACCCCCACCACCACCTGTCCTTCTATCCCCTCACCTCTTGCTAGCTCTCTCTCTCTCCCTCCCTCTCCCACAGTCTGCCATTCAGCAGTGCTGCAGAAAGCTCACCGCAAGGCAGACACACCGATTGGCTGTACCAATAGCAAGGGCCCTTCTTTACAAATGACCACCGTCTTATATGACAAGTGTCACGCTCTCAATTTGGTTCTGGTTTTGTAGACTGATTGAAAGCTTTGTATAGAGGTCATCATGTATGACACTGGGTCAGACTCTGTAAATGCTGCCAAATAACACACGGATTGAGTGTGTACAAGTAACGCTAGCGCTTCTTTACAAATGACCACCATCTTATACGACCAATGTCATCAGAGAGAGTAGAGAGAGAGAGGTTCCATTGACCCATTGTTTCCTGGTCCTGGTTCTGGTCCCCCCTTAGGCAGACCTAGGCAGACCTAAGGACTGTTCTATTCATTGTAGGAGCATTATGACACCCCCCTTTAGGCAGACCGGAACCTGGTCATGTTAGGTGACCATAGAAACCTATTATGTTGGCATATCTCTATAGAACATCTCTGGTGTCATGCTCTCAATCTTGTTCTGGCTTGAGAGAGACTGATTGTATGAGTCATGTGTTGCACTGGGTCAGAGTCTGTATATTAACCAAATAATACACACACATGTGCGCAGACACACACCAAATCAAAGCCTGATTTGATAGCTTTGATGTATCATGTAAGAGTTGCGTCAAAGTCTGTCGTGTACATGCGTGTGTTCTGAAGTGCGCACAGCCTCTGCAGCATAATTCAGACTGTTTGTCCTTAAGTGCAGACAATTGATTTGATTGCGGTTGATAATCAAGGGCCAAGGACATTTTGATAGTTTTCCACACTGGGGCATGTCATCAAGGTTGACTTGACTCCATCCCCCATCGTCAGGTCCGTTGACTGCTTTAGCCGGTCCTGGGGCATAGTCTTCTGAAAGGTCCCCCACTCTATACATACAATGTAATGAGGACCCAATTCTGGGACAACTGCCCCCTTTATGTTTGAAGGTCAGATAATTGATTTGATTGCGGTTGATAATGAAGGACCAAGAACCCACTCTACTCTATACATACAATGTATTGAGGACCCAATTCTGGCCCCATCTTGGACCGGGATTGCCAGATGAGACTGATGATTTCCAGCCCAAAAAAATGCTCAAAACCTACCAGGAAGCACTAAATCCCACCCAATTTAAACTATAGCCGTACATTTGCAGGAAAAACCCACCACCCACCTTTTTTTACCCATTTTGACCCGCAGACAGCCATCCTAAGCAGCCCATTTATGCGGGAAACAACCCAATCTGGCAACACTCTCCTGGGCCTGGGACAACTAACCTGTTTGCCCTCCCCCTTTTGTCCCCCCTGCCCATCGTTGTTACCGCCAGGTTTAGTTTGTCCTTTTTGTTCTTTTGACGCTTGAACTGCATAGGAGCTGGGCTCCTCTTTTTGTTCACCCCCCAGACTTTGTTTCATATTTAATAAATACCCTTATTTGATTCCGTTTTCCGTTTTCCATTTTCCGTTTTCGAGTCCCATTTATGTTACGGGTTGTAACAATCGTCAGGACAGCTGGTTAAGACGGGCAATCTGTGTCTGTTTCTGGTCGTCTGTGAGGGAAGAAAAGAGGAAGCTTGGTTTATTTTACATCGTTTCTAGTGAAGATACATTACTGGAACTCAAAAAAAAAAAGAACTTCCTCAGTAATAGTTGTCATAGTGACGCACAGATGGATGGTAATGTAAACTGTCAGTTACATCATTTTTTCACGACATTTTGTAACTTTAAGCCTTCAGAGGAAGGTCATTTATCCGCTTTGAGAAACACTGCACTGACTTGCTCTACGACAATGTTTTTTTTTTTTCTTCAGGCACTGATATCTTCACTAGTGGTGTTATAGTTAATTTGTGCCGGTATAGTGATGAGTTGTGTGTGATGTGTTGGCTATCTGTCAGAAACCTGGGATGTGTTTCCGGTTATTTAGTCTTAGTGTGTATTGAGTCAAAAGCATGGGATGGGCTTCCTTTTTTCTCTCGCTGTGTTAAATTATCTGACTCTCTGTGATGGAGACAACTGATAGACATTTCAGTCATCATTAGTTATTTTTATCTATTTGACATAAATTTGTATCGCTGAGTCACAACCCATGGGGTATGGCGTGTTTCCTTTTTGTACGCCTTACTTGGGAATTCCTTCAGTTGCCAGAGCGTGAGTGTTTAACAGTTCTGTCGTTCTGCCTCACCCTAACTTTGTGAACCACTGGTGTTAGATTCCAGTTAGAAAATGTCAGTTGTTCACCTTCACTTCATTAATGGCTTTCTCTCTCCATCTCTGACACAACAGAGACTAACACTGACATGTTAGGTCTTTTCTAGATCTTAGACACCTTTTAGGTCTTAAAATCCACTTAAAACTGTGTACTAATTCTCTCTCTCTCTAACTGTCTACCTCTTCTTCCCTGACAAACAGAGAACCACACGGGCGTGCTGGTGAACGGCAAGGGCGGTCACCACGACGACCAGAACGAGGAGGAGCTGAGCAAGCGCATGAGCCAGCTGACCACCAGCGCCGAGAGCCTGAAGCCTCCGGCCGTGGGCGAGAAGATCGAGGAGGCCCTCTCGCCCGACAGCTCCCCCTCCAAGTCGCCCAACAAGAAGAAGAAGAAGTTCCGCACGCCCTCCTTCCTCAAGAAGAACAAGAAGAAGGAGAAGGTGGAGGCCTGAGGTGGTGTAGGAGAGAAGAATAAAGGGATAGGGGGATAATTATGATGATGATGATGATTATGAGATAAGAGAGAGAGAGAGGAAGAGTGTAGGTGTGAGATTCGGAGGAAGTTGAATCAAAGGGGCAAGGTTTTTTTGTCGTGTTTCAGATGAAATCCTCGTCACACCTTTCTTTTTTCCTAGGTTTTTTTGTTTTGTTTATTTTTTTTTTCTGTGAGAGATTATGAGTGCAGTGGAGGTGTGTGGAGATTGTTTGTTTATGAGAATGAGGAGAAGTCATGTGGGCTTACTCAGACTCGGGCGTGTGAAATGAGGGTCTGATGACCTGTGGCAGCCAAGCGAAGCAGAGGTTTTTGTTTTTCGTTTTGTTTCATGTGCTCTTCCCGTCTTTCTGTACGCCAAGAACTTTCCACCACTCTCTCCTCATGGTCCATTTAGTCACAGAATTTTAAAAAAAATCCTTCTTAAAACAACAGACACACACGTATACGGGGCCTGTAGCCTACAAAACCCATCATTGTTGTGTTCTTGCTTTTCTAGCCAATCAAGACCTGTTCTTGTTTTTCGGTGCGATTCAAATCACATTTTGTGTTATGAATTTTATGAGTCATTTACGCAAGAAAAGAAATGAATCCCTTGGGGGGCCAGTGTGCTTAATGAAGAAAAAAATCCATGTTTGATTTTAATTACTTGAGTTTTAAAGAGAGAGATGACTGAACACGATTTGTTTGTTTTCTCAGTAAGGAATCGTGAGGATGAGCTTGAGGATGAGTTTCATAGGCAGGTTGAGTGTTCCACGGGGGAGGAGTCCTCAAAACTCGACTCATTTGTAAGTTGAGTAAAAAAGAAGCTTGTAAACTGGTGTTTCCTGCCAGAGGAACTGCCGTGTTGCCATAGGCCCATGGGCCGTTCCTCGTTTTCTTCTGAAGTCTCACTTCACACGACTGCACCTGCCGACATCCTGCCCCAACCCAACCAACTCCACCTTGCATAATGATGGCCCTTGCATTGTTTTGTTATTTTTTATGGGCCACGGAGGCTAAGCTAAGCTATAAACAAAGCATCACCCACCTCCAACACAGAGATTGATTATTTTAGTCTTTATGATGAACTTTTCACTCGTCTACCAACCCCCCCTGTGTGTCTGGACTCTTCGTCTTTGCTGGGGACGGAAGAGAATGAGGGAAAACACCACGCAATTAAGACAAAAAAGTCACTGGAATCAGTTTTAGTTCTTTTTGGAGAACATTTTCAAACAGGGTTTTATGAATTATTGTCTTTTTCTCTCATTTTATTCCCCATACTTTGCTACCTGTCATTTCATTTTTATTTTTATTTTTTTGTCTTGCGCAGTCCAGACAAAGGATGTGGTTTTGTTGTACCTTTGAAAAAGGTCATCAATTAATCTTTACGTTAGTGGCAAAACAAATGGGATTGCTTTTCTTTGCTGGGACAGCCTGAGATACAAATCTGTGCCGCCTTTCTTCCTGATCACTGTCGTCGCCCCCATTTTTTTCATTTTGCCAAACTGAATGGGAAAAAAAGATGAAACGATCACGTTTTAGTGAAACGAAAATCTCATCCGTTTTACATCATGCATTGGATTTTTTTTTTTTTTCCATCTCTCCAGACGTTTAACATTCATCTCTGATTTTAGTTAGTGTGGTTTCATGGTAGATAAATTGTTTATTTTATACTCCGTTTCTATGCTTTTACTGAAAAAAAAAGTTTAAAATGGTCAACATATTATTTTTCGTGTGAATTTCTTTTACTTAAATTTCTATGGCCATAGTGATGCCAGATTTCTCAAATATTGTAGCTCAAGACATCTTTGAAGAAAAAAAAAAACAACTGCATCTAGTGGATATACGATAACTGGATTTATTGAATTAATTTTTAATTCTGTGTTTGTACTCAATTTTGTTTTGTTTTGTTTGTTGTTTTGTTTTGTTGCACTTTTTATAATGGTGTATAACACAAACCTGTACACAATTAGTCTGTTTTCACCAATGAAGGAGATATGACGAGGAAAAACGAGAAAGTGTTTGGTGGAGAGGGGGGCGAGATGACGCTAGAGAAGAAAGATTGGAAAAGCTTGAGGAGTATGGGGGAGAAAAAGACATTTCAAAGAGTGGCTATGGAAAAGGGAGTAGTACAAAAAAAAAATAACGAGTGTGTTTCTTTTGTGTGTGTGTTAAGCATCCTGTTATAAACATATATATATGCGTTAACATTACAACCATGTATAATAACAACAAAAATCACACATGAAATCTCAATCCCAGATATTTTTTTAAAAAGTGCATTATAAAAAAGCAAGCCGTTCAATCACTCTTCACAATCACTATGAAAAACAGCGACCGGACAGCAGCAGTGTGAATCAGAGTTGGGCGTGTTTAATGGTGTTTAATGTCAGTGAGCCATAACGTTTTAAAAAAAGACTTGTGAAAGATATATAATTGCAAGACAAGGGTTGAGCTACAGTCTTCCTGCTTGTTTTTTTACAGACAGAAAGAAAGAAAGAGGGGGAGGATGGGAGAGATGCAGAGAAGATTGACAAGAGGGAGGGAGTTATGGGTCCTTAGACCACTATTGAACTCGTATGAGGAGTCCAATCATGTCCGATCATGTGATGTGGGGAAGGCCACATGTTTAGTCACCCGTGAGTGAAACAGGGATGGCACCCCCACAGTCACTGTAAGCCACTACGCCACAGACTACTCTCTCCGCTGCCTTGCTTTGCTTACTCACCCAGGGTTGGGTTTTTTTTTTTCGTTGACATCGTTTTTGTCGACGTTGCTGCCTTTGTCATTTCAACAATCTTGTGTTTTTTTCTATATCCCTCCACCTACCCACCCCCAGTAAATCCACATCCAAGGACTGTTTTTGTGGCTGGTGGTGTTAAGGGGTAAAAAAAAAAAAAAGGGGGGGGGGGGGGCTCCGATCTTGGGGCAGGGCGGGGCGGGTTTGGGGTGTGGTGGGGGGTGCGAGCGTGAAGTTTTATGGCACTGGCAGTTTGGACCGAGATGTGGCTACACCTCTTTCTTGATTTAACATGTAGGTCCCTCGCCTCCTTCAATCTGAGTTTGATCAGATTTTCATTTTGTATATTTTTATTTTATTTTTTTAATGTTTTTTTGCGACAAGATTATCTGAAAGTTAATCCAAAATCTTGTCCACGATGATGACAGAGACCCTTTGAGATGAAACTGTGTAACGTGTGAGAGACCAGTGCAAAAAAGGAAAGGTTGTCTGTCACACATGAAAATAACTCCCAAGTCACTGTGGTCAAGGGGTTGATTCATATAGAGAGGGCTGGGGGGTTTAAAGTGGGCAAAGAGGACAAACCAGCCAACGGACAGACAGAGACATCCCAGCCAGCAATGTGAAAGTACTGGATCTGGACTCAAGGGTGGATGGGCTGGGTGGGTGGTAATATAGCAAGGGGGAGTAAGGTAAGCAGAGGTGTCGAATGGGTGATGCTTGGAATGGGGGTCGTTGCACAGCATAATTTGCCGTGTTAGTTTCGACACTTGGATTGGATTTGAGACTCCTAGTGTCGGTCGCTACTCTTGGGCGCATTTCTCGAAAGCGTAGTTGTTGGCAGTTAGCAACTTGGGTAGTTGCCAATGGGTAATTGCATTACAACCAACAAAGTAGCTAACATAGTTAGCAACTACACTTTCGAGAAATGCACCCCTGATAAAGTGTTTAAGTAGCACTGCAAACTTGACTGTGTTTGGGGGTTGGGGTGGGTAGGTGTGCGCTGTGGGTAAGGCACATGTTGTTAAGCTGTGTAAATAAAGCATGTGGCTTCTTCAGAGCGGCTCCCCTAGGCTGGAACTCATAACATGTCGAAAACGCCAAAGTCAGGGCCAAGCAAGAACGGAGGCGTACTTACTTTGTGGAAAGTTTATGGGTTTTGGAGAAGGGGGTCTGGACTGGGTGTTGCTGTGTATGGGGATAGGGTGGGGGTGGGGGGTGGGGGTGCATTTGGATTGAGGAGCGCGCCTATTTTTTCATGGGGATTAGGGTGGGTTGGGATAGAGAAAAGCCGTTCCTCATATTAACATCATGTTTTAAATCAATCCAGTCGTACTACTTTTTTTCCTTCTCTTTTTACCCTCCTCCTTCTCCTCCTCTTTCATACCATCTTTTTTTCCCTTCTTTTACAAGTTATTTTATGATTTCAGTTCTCCGTTTGTACTGCAGTATGTTTAAAAATAGTTTACAGAGCACGAACGCTTTTTACTCACCAGTTACGAGCACAATATTATGGCAGATGAATGAATGTGCATTGCATTCTCTTTTCTTTTTTTCTCCTCCAGCTTTTTTTTTCTCCTATCTTTTTATTTCTGACCGTTTGCACCTTGTTTTACTAATGCCTCTATTTTTTCCATCACTTTTGTTTCTGTTTTAAAGGAGAAAAAAAATAAATGACAAAAAAGCTTTGGCATGCTACTTTGGAAGCCGAGCTTATCTGTGATATGTGAAATCTTATATAAATGGTCTATCTAATGGAGTTTGCTTTTAGATGTATTGCTAATCAGTGTACATTCACAAAAAAATAAACGAAAAACTATTTTAAGACAAAGCATGCCCATCTTTGTGTTGTTGCCAGATCTGTGAATGAGAAAATGGAATTGAGGAAAGAGTGTCCTTAAAAAAAAAATGGGACAGAAGCAAAAGCCTTGCATATCACGCTGTGCATATCACACTGCCGTACACTGAATAGTGCACCTTTGAACCAGCTTAAAAATAAACACTCAGTCCGAGTCTAATGCCTCTTTTCCACTGCCATTTTTCTGGTAAGCCTACAGCTCGACAAAGTGAGACTCGGTCGCCACTTTTTGCTTTTCGAATAAATACGACACCGCTCAATCGCAAAGCAAAAAGTGGCGGCCGAATCGCGCTGTGTCGAGCTGTAGGCCAACCGGAAAACCGGCAGTGGAAAAGAGGCATAAGATGTTCACTGGTTAATTACTACATAGGGATCTAAATAGCAAAACAATGATCGCAGTAACATGCGAGGAACATTGCCATTTTAAACGGATTCATATTTGGTTTGTGCGTGAGTCGTACAGTATAAATGCAGTATAAATTCATTAGGAAAGCTGCTGTGTTTTGGGAATATTCCGGTTGCAGAAAGCTGCTTCACACATGTAAACGGAATATTCCGGAAACTGTTTTAAACCACATTCTGAGAATATGCCGTTTGAAATCAGAATAGTCTGTGCATGTACAGTGCCTGCGCTCACTCATACAGCACTCTCACCCTACGTCAGGGCTATTCAATTGGAGGCCCGAGGGCCACATGCGGCCCAAATGCAGTCCACATGCGGCCCAGACATGGCCCCAAAATGAAGCAGTATACATTTCAGTTTTGTTACTGCAGTACAACACATTATTTGCTTGTGAATCTTCTGCTCGTCTTATACATTCACATTCAATGTGGTTACGTTTTAGGGTCGAGGAACATGTTTAAAATTTGTTTGGGGACTACAGATTTTAAGTGTCATTTCAGTGGTCGTGATATCTGAAAATGTGCGGCCCGACTGCAGTTCTTGGTTTCGAAATGTGGCCCAAATGAAATTCTAATTGAATAGCCCTGCCCTACGTGATGCACTGTGTAGTGAGATTGTGTGTGAACATGCCAGGCACGGACTAACACGGGCAACAGCATCCTTGGTTTATTCCAACAACAACCTGTTCATAATTTACATGGTGGTTAATTTACTTAAACCACTGTGAATAAAAGATCTATGCGCACCATGTTTGCATATTTTCCCCTCCGAGTTGGTCCAAGGCTTCACTTTTTAACCGTGTGTCGGCAACTTAACTCACGCCATGTCTCCTGACACCATTCCAGTCAAACACATTCACAGCACACACATTTCATGCAGATCACTTTTGGTTGTGTGTGCATCTGGGAATGCGCTGATCTTCATCATTCACATCTCATATTCCTTTTTATGATTAAAGAGCCACAAAAGCTCTGGTGCTGTGACATTGCTGCATTCAGTATGAGCCTGGTGCTTCCCTGCTGCCAATCCTGATGAAGGGCAATCTCACCCAGGACAATCTCAGGTGGGCGTCACAGGAACAAGTTTTGAAGGCGTATAATCCGCAGAACTGGACTTGCGCTCATGTGGTCGGCTAGAGGGGTATTCCAAGAACATGGTTAAAGTGATAAACCAGGCTAAGTTAACCTACAGCAGTGGTTCTCAAACTTTTTCCATCATTCCCCCCTTCAGAGGGTCTGAATGCTTCCGAGCCCCTCCCAAAGCAACAGCAGTACTCGTGCATACTGATTTTACGATCACTGTTTAGAATCAAAGGAAAGGTGACTGGTGAGATTAAACAAAAAGGGACTGCAGTCGAATGCAGATGTGTGTTCATTTCATAATATAATGTTTGTGAGGGCTTTAAACGTATTGACTTATTAGCGAGATAATTAGGAAATCATTTCTTTGGGGGGGGGGGGGCAAAATCTGATGTCACACGCCCCCCCTGCGATGCCTCCGCTTACGCCCCACTTTGAGAAACACTGACCTAAAGGAAGTGGTAAACCTCCTAATATGGCCTGAGGTAATGATTTGGGAAAGAAAAATGCGGGAATGAAGGGCTCCAGGCTTAGATGATTTACTGCTAGCTCTGGGCAACTGGAGGCCCGGGGACCACATGCGGCCTGCCCTCCTCCACCCTGAGAGCGGCCCGTTGAGAAAACATAGCATTGAACAGATTCTCTTAAGCTACTACTGGATCAATCCACTGGAATTATACTGTTGGCCGATAGATTCTCCTATTATTGTCACACACTCCTATTCCTCCCTAACAATTTTGGCAGTCCGTGAGCAACCAACTGCACCTCGGAACTGCAAGTTGGAACTGCAGTCAGATCTGTAGTCATGTGGTCATCGATGGTGGTGATGGAAGAAATGTGGGCTTCCTTAATTTATCGTGGAAGTTGCCCATCCCTGTGCTACAGTACCTCAAGGTCGACTCAACCTGGTCTACCTCTGAACCAGTGTCTTGGAATACTCCCCTGGTAGGCTTATTATGGCCTGCCAAGGTTTACCGTAAGTAACCTTTGAAGGAACAAAAAGCACTTAGGCAGTAACAGAAAGTGGTTAATTTGACTTCTATGTCTTTGACTTCTTTGACTTTATCAGATTTGCTGTACATTTGCACCACAACCACCCTTCTCCATAGAAGGAGATTGAGCAGGGCAATATTAAGTTTGGCTCGGTTCGCCAGTTTCCCCAGAACGCAAAATGCTGCTTGCACAAACCAGCAGGCCTTCACTATGCTTATTGCAAATGCACAATCATTCTCCTAACTTCCTTTCTGGCTAAGTTCAGCTAGAAACAAACCGTAAAGCTAGACTATTGAAATCACAGGCAAAATGCTGCTTGCACAAACCAACAGGCCTTTCTCAATGCTTATTGCAAATGCACAATTCTACCCCACACGTCCATAGCTTTCTAACTAAGTTCAGGTAGATGACTGAGACAGCATACTCTCAACCATAGAAATCACAGGCAAAATGCTACTTGCACAAACCAAGAGGCCTTGCTTAGCTATATTGCATATACACAATTCTACCCCAAACTTGCATAGCTCTCTAACAAAGCTGAGTTAGTCACACCTTGCTTGCACAAACCAACAGGCCTTTGCTATGCTTGTTGCGTTGTGCACTAGTCCTATGTACAATCATATTCCTAACTTCCATAGCGTTTTTTTTTTAAGGAAAGTTAAAGCTAAATACAACAATAATTTCAGGCAAAATCCAGCTTGTGCAAACCAAGAGGCCTTTGTAAATGCTTATTGCAAATGCACAATTCTCCCCCAAACTTGCATAGCTCCAGCAAAGTTGTGCGAGATCAGACTGCAAATCTAAAAAAATTAGACCATTACAGGCAAAAGGCTGCTTGCACAAAACCAAACCAACAGGCCTTCGCTAACCGCTATGCTTATTTCAAATGCACAATCCTATTCCTGACTTCTAGAGCTTTCTATCAAAGTTGAGCTACATATGACTAATCACAGGCAAAATGCAAAATGCTGCTTGCACAAACCAACAGGCCTTTGCTCTGCTTATCAAACATGCACAATCCTTCCCCAAACGTGCATAGCTTTCTAGCAAACTTCAGCTGCTGTAGATCAAACCGTAAAGCTAGACCATAGGAAAAAAATGACTGCTTGCACAAACAGGCCTTCACTACACTTATTTCAAATGCACAATCCTATTCTTGACTTCCATAGCTCTCTAGCAAAGTTCAGCTACATCATACCGTAAAGCTACATCATAGGCTACGGCATACAGAGCTGAGCAACCACAGGCATGGAACTCTTGAAATCAGGCGTAGGACAGTAGACTGACCTTTTAGTATTGACACAGAGTACAGGTAGATCTAATCAGTAGGTTTGAAACAAGTAGAATAATTCCGACTTTATACAGTAGGTTATGCCCTCAGAGCACTTGAGGTGAGCCCCACTCAAAGAAATACTTCTGAGGTCATCCAGGTTGTGTGGTTGGTGTGACAAACCCTGTATAGATCAACAAAGGGCAAGCCGTTCAATAGAGAGAAACTCTTGGTGCTTTTATTATAATGGAAAAACAAAAGGCCAGTCAACGTAATCTTCTTTTAAAGGAGGTTCACCTTTAACTTTGAATTAACTAGCTGAGATTAGCCACTAATGCTCTTGTGATTTTACCAGGAGACCGGTCTAGTGACATTTTTTTTTTCAAAAAGCAAACAAAAGAATGAAGGATGATGTGGTACTTATAAGTGGGCTTTGGCATATGAAAAAGAAAAATCCTGACAGACTGTTAATGTGAAATGTAGGGGGTTCAGTTGACCTGTAGGGGGCATACCACCGTTGTGCCTTTTCTGTGTCTCCACCCCCACCCCTTTACCCTCGCCCTCAAAGACAGAGCCCGGAGTTGAAGGGAAAGAACTGTGCAAGAAGAAAAAAACAGCGCACTAGGCCTTAGTGTCCTGTTCAAATACCCCTACACACACACACACACCCGACTGACTTTTTCTTCCCTGGGGCCTGGAAAGACAATTGAGGATTGAGGTGGTAGCTTGGTGGTGGTGGTGGTGGGCAGAAAGCAAGGGTGTGTGGGAGACATGCCGCACACTTCAACCCATAGTCCGTCCCGTCCGTCCAGACCGCCTAACCCCACCCCACCCCACCCCACCCTACACTACACACCCTACACGCCCCTGCTAACATGGTCACTGACCTCCCTTGTTGTAGATACAGAGCGGGCCCTGTGTTGGTGCCATGCAAATATTACTGGACAGGAATATTTCAAATGGATGCGTGTGTGGGTGGGCGAGCAGGCGGGTGTCTTGACTGCTTGATGATCTTTGTGTCCCGTAACAGTAAAAGTTTGAAAAATGCTAACACAAAAAGCTGTCTGTGTGCTCCTTTGTTTCCAGAAAGAAAAATTGAAACAGATGTGTGACGTGTGTCTGTACGCGTATGTAACATGAATGTTGCTTTTAACTTAAACAGTTGGCATCAGCAATTTGAAATATGGATCATTTTTGTGTCACTATGTCACATGAATATTTAGCTTTTAACCTTAATAGTCAGTGTCAACCATCTGAACAAGGAGTCATTATTTTAGTCTCACAGTCGAAGATAGATGATCCCTAAACTTCCCCAAATGATATTGTAGGATAGAATAAAAGGTCACAATGCAGCACAAGGTGCACGCCACGTACGACAAATTCATGTGCGATGGTGGAACAATTTATTCCCCCTATTTAGAAATAAAAGCATGGTTCCGTGTTAAGCTGAAACGGGACACAATTTGGATAAAATGCAGGAACTTGCATCTGAGAAATATCTTTTTTTCTGGGGGAGGACCCCCACACCCCCTGCGCAACAATGAAGTGTCCCATATTTTTGTTTCACAGACAGTTGGCTACCCTAACTGCACCCCATGGTCCCTACAGCATTAATAGAATCAAGTCTTACCCTTGCCCTACCCCAATAAAACTCAGGGGGGTATCCTGCTCTCACAAGGGGGATTTACGCCAGGCTTACCCCAGGAACCCCCTCCTAATACCCAATACTACACACACACACACTCACACACACACACACTCACACACACACGTCTTTTGCTACCTCTATCCCCCTTCTCTCTCAGAATGGGGTGAGATGACTAGGCCATGGAAGACGACAAGTGGGGACAAAGGGCTAAGTTCTCCTAGGCCCTGCAAGTGGGCACGGTGGGATCGTGTCATGAATGTACTGAGTTGGGGGGGGGGGGGGGGGGCATTTCAGATGACTTTGTCCTTGGCCCGCCCGAAGCTGTTAGCCGCCCTGGAGTAGGCCATAGAACTCTATCCAGCTCATCCCCTGTATTCTCTGAATACATGTTCCTCCCATCTGCCTTAGCTATCTTGAAACTCTACTTATTTTCAAAAACAGATGCAAGATAAAAAAAATAAAATAAAAAAAACCGCTTTAATTCCCCTTTTCTATCCAAGTACTGAATGCACACATCATGTAGGAAAAAATAGCCTTGTCACCACCTGTATTCTTTTATATATAGTCCTACCTCAATAATAGATTGAAGGTTCTATTCTAATGATCTATTTTTTATTGTATTGTGTGTTTTGCAGTGTGTGGTATGTTTGTGATCAGGCGATGCATGACACTGGCTACAACCAAAACAAATTATTGTTCACTTGGGACAAAGAAATAAAACCGAACCAAACTGAAATGAAGGGGCCCCAGAGACCAGGCTTGGGGGGGATTGAGTGATGCCCCCCACCACCCTCCACTGATGGATCCCTTCTTCGCCCCCTTAACCCACTTTTGAGATGATGATATGAGGAGTGGAGTGTGTATGTGTGCGTCCAAGGGATAACAATACAACAATGCGTCCATTCATAAACCCGCACCACAAGCTATGGAGGAGAAGGTGGGCGAGAGAGAGCATGAGGGACATTGGGGTGGGGGCAAACTGGGGTGGGGTTTGGGGAGTAGGGTTGCCAGACTGGGTGGTTTCTTGCTCCCATTGAGCAGCTTAGGGTGGCTGTCTGTGGGTAAAAAGGGTCTTTGGGGCAGGCTTTGCTGTCGATTTATGACCATAGAAATCATTAGAATTTAGTTCAAATTTGGCGGGATTGGCCCTACCGGTAGGGCACGGCATTACTACACCGGCGACCCGGGTTCGATTACGGTTTGGGTCATTTGCCAATCCTTCCTGTCTCTCTCGCCCCACTCCTTTCCTGTCTGTCTGTAACTGTCCTGTCACAAAGAAAGGCTTTGAAACCCTAAAAATATACACTACCGGTCAAAAGTTTGGGGGCACCACACTTTCCTCCCACAATGCTTCTTTCTGACAGTTAAGCTTATTCCTTTTCAATTTCAGTTCTAGTATAAAATCAGTGTTATTGTTCCCTGAAATTAATGCATGCAACAAATAAGCAATTTGATATTGGAAAAAGTAACTGTTGAATGGATTTACTTGTATAGACAATGCATAGAATAGACCAAAATGTATCACTAACTTTTGACTAATCAAAGTGTACCTTTACTAAGGTAGTGTCTAGTCTGGTGTACTAATCAAAGTTTAGACTCTGTTGGCATTATAGCCAGATTCATTCCCGGGATGAGATGAGGTCCAGAATTGCCCCATGCATGCAAAAGTTGATGTCTACTCCTGTCAGTCCATACAATGCCGGATGATATACACATCAGTTGAAAGAGGAGAATCTACACTTTCCAACGATGTATGGCACTGGCTTGCACACTAAAACATCGCTGAGACAATGGATCGTGAGCGGGATTTAATGACTCCAGGCAGGTTTTGATTGAGCATTTTTTGGGCTGGAAACCACCAGTCTCATCTGGCAACCCTGTTTGGAGGAGATTTGCAGGGGGTAGGTGGGTGATGAACGGAGGAAGGGGATTGGTGCAGGCAGGGCAGGGCAGGGTGGGGCAGGGAGTCGAGAGTGAGCCATATGAAGCCTTTTCCCCCTCTAGTGTCTTCCTCCTACATAGCATAGACCACCAAATGCATTTGAAAGACGTTTAGAGTCGATGGGGTGGTGGGGGTTATCACTGTCTGACAACCTCACACGTGAGGATGAGGCATTTATATGTGGACACACATGTAACACCTTTTTTTCATTCAGAGATGCATGCATAAGCGGCCCTGATTCAGGACAGTACACACTAAATTCTGCAGTGCTCATTAAACACCTAGAGAGTTGATTTGACATCATTTGGACTGAAATGAACTCTTTAAGTGTTGAATTAACACCGCAACATTTACTGTGTACTAGGCCTTGGGTTAGCAGGGGGGTATAGCTGCATGCAGGACACAGCCAGATTCTCATCTGGGGTGCGTTTCTCGAAACCATAATTGCTAAGTAGGCTAGATACTTTGTTGTTTCCAATGCAATTTCCCATTGACAACTACGCAAGTTGCTAACTGGCTAACCACTACGCTTTCGAGAAATGCACCCCTGGAGTGGAATAAAGGGGGAAGGCACTGGGCAGACATGGTGTGAGGTTGGGATGCAGAGATTCGGAGGGAATAATCTAGGCTGTTCTGTAGGAGGGAATAGGAAAGATGTTTATTTGGGATGACATTGAAGCGTCTGGCCACATTTGAGTACAAAGGACTGTCATGATGACATGATTCAATTACTGCCTGCACCTGCCAAATGCCTTATTGCTCTGGTCACATGGTTCACTTTCACCTGTATATAAACCCGGACGAGCATCACAATGCTTTGATTACTTGCCTGCATGGAACAGCATAGCGCTGGCTTTCTTGCTGGACTAGCTGGCTGGCTCGCGGACGGACGGACGGACGGACGGACGGACGGATGAACCGGACGACCGGTTAGTTGACTGGCTGCCAATTCAGTCTAGAATCTAGGTGGGAATAATAAAGATTTTATTTGAGGATGACATTGAAGAATGGAAGGGCCCCCCATTTGGGGCTGTGGTGTGAAGAAGAGATTGGGGGGGTTGGGGGGGTCTGCAGGACTTGCAGACAGACAGTGAGATTTTTATTTGTAGTGCGATGAAGGGGGGGTGTAAGGTTGTGGTGGGAGGTTGGGTGCAGAGATTCGGAGGGAAAAGTCTAGGATGTCAGGGATGTCAAACTCAGGCCCGCGGACGGAGTCATTTTACTCGGCCTGCGAGATCATTTCAAATGTGTATTACAGTTGGCCCACATAGTATATCATTAACGTATAGCGTAACAAGTGGACCCAGGCAGGCCAATGAAACAGCTCACAGTCACATGAAACACATTATGTGCAGGCACATTTGAACTAGTCAGGCTGTGCCCTCCGAGTGACACAACACTTTCAGCGTTGCAACTAGTCAGGTAAAGAGCAATGCAAGTACTTTCTGAGTTCCCGAAAATACGGGAACTCCTCCCACTTTGTCGGTAAGCAAACTACCATAAGCAAACCAAGGGAGGCGGGTCAATCATGCCGTTTGGGAAATGTTAATTGTTATGCTCTTGGTCAGACCAAGTCTCGAAGACATTTGAACGTCGATGATAATCAGGCTACATTTGAACTACCATACCATATGGGAAAAGGTGTGTGTGTGTGAAATTTAACCATGACTATTAAGTCCATGCACGCACAATTTTAATAATATTTAACTCAATATAAAACTTCATTCCAGATATTGAAATTGGCCCTCAGTGAATTTGAGTTTGACACACTCGGTCTAGGATCTAGGAGGGAATCCTAAAGATTCATATGGGGATGACATTGAAGCATGGAAGGGCTCTTCATTTTTGTGGCTGTGGTGTGAAGGAGGGATTGGAGGGGGGCTGGCAGACTTGCAGACAGACAGTGAGATTTATATTCGGAGTGTGATTGGGGGGTGAGTAGGTTGTGTTTGTACAGAGATCCAGAGAGAGGCAGGAGCGGACATGCTACTCTACAGCTCTGTACAGTTGTTCCCCATTGAATGTGCACGCGTTGTCGCGTGGAGAACGTGGTGGAGAGGAGACATACGTCTAAGGGGGCAGACGCTTGGAGGGAATGTTTAAAGGGACACTGTGCAGGAAATGGTCAAAAAAGCTACTGCAACTATGCTGCTCATTGAAACTGGGCTGCCTATTGCCAAATTTGATCTTTACATGAAAGTTTACTAAGTAATAAACAAATATTTTCTAGTTTGGTCCAAGTAGAGTCATTTTTGCAGCTAAAATGGCGGACCATGGAGAAGATCCCCCTTTTCATGTATGAAAAGTGCAATTTTTCTAACATTAGTGAATGGGCAGCATGAATTCTGAATATAAACAACTAAAAATCCCACACAGTGTCACTTTGAGATTAAAGGTTAGTAGTAGAGACTGTGAAGGGGTGGGGGTGGTGGGGGTAGAGGCACCGAAAGATTGTAATTTGGGGATGTAGTGACACTGGGGATGAAGGGGGGGGAGTGGAGAGTGGAGGGTGATGGGGTTGTAGATGCACAGACTAGAGAGATTATGATTTGGGTTAGGATGGCACTAGGTATGAGTGTGTGGCATACGGTTTGGTACTTACTGGATGTGCATCCAGATAGGCGAGACTGGAGTGCAGGGCTGGACTGGGGGAGAAATATGGCCTAGGCACTTTTAGATTAAAGGGGGCCCCCTCACAATTAGTGGAGCAGAACTGACTCACCGGTGGGCCCCACACCCTCGTGGGCCCCTATTTTCAGTAATTTTTGAAAAAGGGTTTTTTGTTTTTTTACATTTCTGAAAATAGGGGCCCAAGAGGGTGCGGGGCCCACCAGGAAATGCCCGCTGTGCCAAATGGCCAGTCCAGCCCCGCTGATGGGGTGGGGTGGGTAAAGCAGCTCAGAGGGATTGTAGGTTAAGGGTTAAGTGGTGAGGGTTTGGTCCACATGCTAGAGATCCACATAGTACTGACCCAGGAGGGATTACTGCACGGGCCTGAGGCCAGGGGCCCAAGAGTCAAGGGGGCCCTGAAGCCCAAGCCTCTATTTCCCATTTTCATATTGCATTCAATTCACACATTTAAGAATTGTATTTCTTTTTTTTTTTTTTTTGGGGGGGTGGGGGTGGGGGGGTCACAGCAATACCCACCAATACCCAAAGCAATACCCACCAAAATAGGGTCTCAAAGCATCGGTCGAAAACCCTGAATGTTCAATAGACTAGCCGCACCCATGGAGGGGGGGGGGGGCTTTCTTGTTGTCTGGTCCAGGGGCCCATGGAGTCATAATCTGTCCCTGGTACTGGCTGGGAGGTGGGGTGGCTGGGGGGGTGGACACAGAGAGATTATGATTTTGAGTGGTGCAGCACTTGGGATGGGCGGGGGTGGGGTGGGGTGGTGTGGAGGAGAGTGGTGAGGTTTGGTGTAGAGCAGTGGTTTAGTCTAGTCTTTTTATGGTGGGTATACTGTATATTTGAGCATTTTTTGAAGTGGGTATACTGTATATATTTGTGCTATTCAAAATAATGGATCAATCAATTTTAAGTGAGTATACTGAAATCCCTGAAATTTAGAAGTGGGTATACTCCGTATACCTGCGTTCTACGTAGACTACACCACTGGTGTAGAGATCTACAGAAGTTGGAGGCGGCTATGTGTATAATCCCAAACGCAAACACACATTTACTTACACACACAATTTGACTGCAAAAAATATCTTCATATCCACACAGGCATCCATACAGAGAGCGTGCGTTAGGGGTGGGGGATGGACACAGAGAGATTATGATTTTGGAGTGGTGGTGTGTGACACTGGGGATGGAGAGGGGGAGCGGTCTGAAGTTTGTCCCATATAGGGACATCCATATGTGGGGTGGGGATGGGGTGAGTGAGCTGGGGAATGAGGCCTGTGTGTGTGTGTGTGTGTGTGTGTGTGTGTGTGTGTGTGTGTGTGTGTGTGTGTGTGTGTGTGTGTGTGTGTGTGTGTGTGTGTGTGTGTGTGTGTGTGTGTGTGTGTGTGTGTGTGTGTGTGTGTGTGTGAGTGTGTGTCGCGAGATGTCATTGACGATAGAAGTTTAAATTCAATGTCTCGCACAAGCGCAATTCACTCTAGTGGTCACTAGCCATTCTACCCTTTCACTATCACAGTTGTAATGCAGTTTGACACTACAATATAATATAAAATAATATAATATAATATAATATAATATAATATAATATAATATAATATAATATAATATAATATAATAGACATGCCCCCGGCCAGGCCTGACTTTGTCTACAGTCTACACACCAAACAGAACCAACACCCTTAACCTCGATTTCTCTTCCTTCTATCCTCTCTCTGTATCTCTCTCTCTCGCGCGCGCTCTCTCTCTCACTCTCGCTCTCTCTCTCTCTCTCTCTCTCTCTCTCTCTCTTTCTCTCTCTCTCTCTCATTTGTCATATAAAAACATAAACTTGGCATATAGAATGTCAGAAAAATGTAAATCAAAATTTTGCAACGAAGCTCTTCCAATGGAGTTTAGGGGGGAGAAGGAGGTGGGTGGATGGAGGTGCAGCGT
>NC_085857.1:19942048-19944548 GCF_034702125.1 Engraulis encrasicolus
TTGGCAACTACCGAAGTTGCTAATAGGCTAACAACTTCTCTTTTGAGAAACTCACCTCAGCCTTCTTTACATGTATGAGGATCATTTTTTAAACTGATATATTTTTTTATCAGTTACGTAACATACAGTATTTTGATGTCATTTACGTGGGGTTTTTTTTCAAATTTAAATCACCATTATTACATTTTTTGATGATTTAAAAAAAAGTTTTAGAGAACTAAAACTCGAAAGGATGCATTTGCAAACAAAAAGTATCCATATACGTGTAAACAGGATGTAAGATGTGTATCTGTGTCTACCCAGGCTGGACTGGCCATCTGGCATAGCTGGCATTTCGCAGTGGGCCTGCTCTCTCTTGGGCCCCTATTTCCAGAAATATATATATTTTTAAACGGAAATAGGGGCCCACGAGGGTGCGGGGCCCACCAGTGAGCCAGTTCTGCGCTGCTAATTACGAGGGGCCCTTTAATCCAAAAGTGCCCGGGCCCTATTTCTCCTCCAGACCAGCCCAGGGTGTCTACTGCCTCTGCCTAAGTTCTTGGAAGCCCCAGACATCACCTTGTGCTGAGCCACGCAGGTTAATCTGTACTGGGAGGAGGGAACATGATATCCTCCCTCATGTGCTGCTAGTGTGCACAGCACAGAACCCTGCAGGCTATATCCATTTGAATCTGGGATTGGTAACCTGGATCTGAAAGCTGCATCGGGGGCAGGACTGGACATGCAAGTCTGCATATGGAACATGCATATATCCATGCCAAGTCTAATTGTTTGTTTGTTTGGGTTTTTTTTGGTTGAAGCAGTTGGTTAAAGCTCACACTTCCTGACGTTTCACCTGGGAGCAGGACAGACAAATAACCAGATAAAAAGAAAAAACTCACAGGGGAGCAAAAAAAAAAGAGTAGAAGAGTACTTTTTCTCTTTTATCCGTTTGTTTTAAGTCTCCCATCATCAGTCTATACAACTACCAATGATCCACAGGCAAAAGTCCCCACACTAGATGACAATCACCAGCCCGAACTATAAGCAGTCAGCCACAGTCACAGCCACAGCCACAGCCTCCTCCATGGCAGATGGTCCCTTTGGTGGGCGCAGCTGGAGCATTCAGCCCAGACCCAGGCCTCCACCTGCCCCCTTTCAGCTCCACCACCTCCACCACCACCACACAGCCACCACAACCACCACCGCTGAATGCATGTATGTAGATATGAAAAGCTCTTTTTGAAATGCGGTTTTCACGGATCATTTCTTTAATCTGATGTTAAGACCAAATAATGGTCACTGATATTTTCATACCAGATTCAGACCAAATATTTATTTTCATTTGACTGATGTTAGCTGAGATACACATTTCATTTTTCAATATGTTTTTTTTTTTTTAATGAATGGATATATTTCATTTTGGAAAATAGCTCTTCGTGTACAGTCTGTTGATTTAGGTGGATGTGTGATATGTATAAAGTGATTAAAGGGGATAAAATGGACACCTTCATTTCCTTTGAGATCAGTGAAATATTAACATATACGCTATTAACATATAGGCTACGCTACCACTGTTACTGTTACTCTACCCTCCCTCATCTTACCTCAAACAGCCACGTGCACACTTGTCTGTCAGGCATACCCATGTGCATGCACACATAGGCTTAAAATGTACACACACACACACACACACACACACACACACACACACACACGCGCACACACACACACACACACACACACACACACACACACACACACACACACACACACACACACACACACACACACACACACACACACACACACACAAACAGTCTGTCTGTCTCTGTCTCTCTCTCTTTCTCTCTCAGACACACAACCACACCCCACGCACATACAGACAATAGACGCACACACACACACACACACACACACACACACACACACACACACACACACACACACACACACACACACACACACACACACACACACACACACACACACACACACACACACACACACACACACACACTCTCCCATCAGCCGCAACCAATTGTCCCGGCTAGACAATGGCCACATGCTCTTAGCCCTGTGCCCTGGAAGACAAGGAGAATAGGGGTGAGGAGGAGGAGGAGGAGGAGGAGGAGGAGGAGGAGAGGGAGAGAGGGAGGAGGAGGAGGAGGAGGAGGAGGAGAGGAGGAGGAGAGGAGGAGGAGAGGAGGAGGAGAGGAGGAGGAGGTGCTAAGGAAGGGGAGTGAGGGTTGCAGAGGCCGGGGACGTGTCGCCTGCCTGTTCGACCCCAACCAGCAAACCACCAAATAATAATATTAATTATCATAATAATAATTATGATAATAATTATTAATAACAATAGTAACAACAACAACAATAATTATAATGATAATAATAATAATAATAATTATAATAGTAATAATAATAATAACAATAATAATAATAACAATAATAATAATAATAATAATAATAACAATAATAATATTAATTATCATAATAATAATTATGATAATAATAATTA
>NC_085857.1:19949548-19957048 GCF_034702125.1 Engraulis encrasicolus
ACTACTGTGCTGCAACCCCACAACATTTCCCAAATGTTTTAAAATCTTTCAACTCTAGGGCTGTAACAATACACTCAACTCATGTTATGGTTCGTATTACAATTTTTGACCTATGGTCTGATTCACCCACAACGATTTATTAATGTATCTTTTTGATGATTGTTTATAGGTAAATTGGGTTAAAAGAGGCTAGTAGCATATTTTTTAAGATAAAAAAATAATAATGATAATATTAAAGCTTTATAATTAAAAAATAATACAGTTTGGAAGCACTGTCACATTATATGGTGTGTGGAGTGTGAAGGGTAACATGACTTTGAAAGGGCGTATCACGATACCGCCTCCTTGCAACACGATCCAGTATCGTGACTCTGCGTATCGCGATTTCTCAGTGCGATACAATATCGTCAGAGAGAGTAGAGAGAGAGAGGTTCCATTGGCCCATTGTTTCCGGGTTCTATTATTGCAAGGGGGAGGGGGGGGGATCCCCCTTTAGGCAGACCTAAGGACTGTTCTATTCAATGCTAGGAGTATTATGACACGCCCCTTTAGGCAGACCGGAACCTGGTCATGTTAGACATTGGCATATCTCTATATACTTAAAGAATCTCTGGTATCGTAGCAGTCCTACTCAACTCTGTGACATTTACAGGAGCATGCAATATACCGCATGACCCTGTACTGCTGGTGTGAAACTTGGTCATGCTCAGCTTGCCCCATTTGAATATTCAAACACTATGCAGCTGCATATTGCAGCAATGACTTCCAATAGAGAAGGACTGAAGACGAAATGCAAATGAAAGCCAAAGTACAGGGGGGGGGAAGTGCTGCTGCTGTATACAGCTTACTGCAGTTAGTGCATCTGATCTGCCTTCAGAACTTCAGGGTGCCTTTCAACCCAGTAAGACACGGCTGTTTCAAAGGTCCACCGTGCAATATTTTTTGTAGTTTATTTCCAGAATTCACGCTGCCCTCTCACAAATTTCACCTTTTTCATGAATACTTACCACCACCACCAAATTCTAAGTATTAATTATGACTGGGAAAACTGCACTTTTCATACACGAAAAGGGGGATCTTCTCCATGGTCCGCCATTTTGAATTTCCAGAAATAGACCTTTTTTAGCTGAAAAACTAACTGTACTTTGGTTATACTGGTAAACATTGGTTTGTTACTTAGTAGCCTAAATATTCATGAAAAGATCACATTTGGTAATAGGGTTCAATGAGCAGCATACAGTAGTTGCAGTACACATTCTGGCCACATTCTACACAGTGCACCTTTAAATTAGTAGTTACCAGAATGGCAATAATGTAAAGGCCCTGTGCACTGTCATAGTGGTGTTGTATTATGGTGGTTAAGTTTTTTTCAATGACTATTATATAATGTCATTGTTGGAGTGGTGTGCGTTAAGGTGCTACGGGTAAATTGGATGGTTACTGAGTTTACTGGGCTCTAAAGTCCTATGTCCACATCCTATACTCCACTATGACGGTTGGTTTTTGCTTTTTGGAGAGTTTGCCTGTTTGCATGTCTGTTCATGTATGTATGTACTGTATGCATGCATAAATGTGTGTGAGATTTGATTTAACCCATTGTGTCCTGGAGCGACATATACGCTGCATTCAGTCTCTTGAGATTCGAGGGTTATTATTAAAAATGTGGGTAGCCTATGTTAGAGCTGAATGAACACATTCTAATGCAAAACGAGGGTCCTAGCTTTTAAATGCAACTTATTCCATGTTTGTATGTGCTTCGGAGGCTGACATATTTAGGTTTTAATAGGCAGAGGGCACTCTTTCCTAAATTGGGTTAAGTGGCTGTGGTGTCTGCCTGCGACCTGACTGAGGCCCTTTCACACACTGCAGTGCAGAGAGAAGCTCTCATGGCACGAGTAGACCAGATGCGACTTGAGTGCAGAGAATGGTATAAGAAGGAGATAAGTCAGGCTCGTTGTTTTCCGGTATCCCGTTGACGTCAGGTGAACGCCCTTAGGAGACCATCCGAGTTTGAGAGTGAATTACGCCTCTAGAGTGCATTTGTGGGACTGAATCCTTGGATGACAGTTCAGATTTCGGATGTCAAAATGCAAATTGACGTGTGTCCTCCTCGACACTTCCACCTTGAAATGCTCTTATGGAAATAAAATTAAGGGGTGAAATAGGCCTAGGTGTTGTGTGTCTTAAGGCGGATTCATACTTGGCGTGACTGGCGCTAGCCTCCTTCATACTTCACTCGCGACCTCACTCGCGACCTCACTCGCGCCGTCACGTGACCCAAAATGACGTCACACGCCGTGGCGCGAGCTGCCGTGGCGCGACGTCGTGCACCCCACATTTTTTGTAACTTGTCGTGCACCACCAGCGATCATGCAGGTAGGCAGACAAAGCAGGAGTTGCGAAGAGAGGCTACAACTACTGTAGGCTACTACAGAATGGATCCTGCATCATTTTGAGGATAATAAAATGTCCTAGAGAGTTATTTTATCTTCTCTCTTAAATGTTGTTCAGTGAAACAATTGTTTACTTTGTTCAGAAGCACGTTGTGTTCGGCGATCTATTTATAAATTCTGCCGCCAGAACAATGCTCTCACATGGTCTTGGAATGATCTGGCAATGTAGGCTACAACAAAAAAATATATGTTTCAATGTGGTAAGTCACAAGTCAGACGTTCAGTAGCCCTACAGCAGCCGTGTTTGGCTTTCTATTTTATACATCCGTAGAACTCACGCTGCGAGTTGCGAAAGATACTGCCGTTTCTCTCATGAACAGCAGAGGGCACTTCCGACAATGCGAGCGAAAGGGCGCTTTTGAAGTATGAATAGTCTGGCGCAAGTGATGACGTCATTAATGGTTCTCGCGCCAAACGCGCCAAAGTGCGCACGTGAAGTATGCAGAGCCCTTTATTCATTGCACATCATCCAAAGACGGAACACAGGTGTGTTTCAAATACTACTTAATTATGCCATCGTAGGCCTATATTTTTGGGTAGCAACTGTGTAGATAAGGTAATGACCAATATTACATAACATTGGTTGATCTTTCTATCGTAATTTGGCGATAACGTCCAGCATGTTCACAATGTAGGCTAGCTTCAGCGCAATTCACCGGCAAAAGGCTCCCAATTCCGCCCACTTTTCAGGCCACGTCGGTAGGCTATTTCCGTTACTGTTTATTATTCATTTATACTGTTGTGCTGATTTCGCTCACACTTGCAGTCCTGGCTTTACAGCTGCAGGAACTGTGATTAGTTTGGTCGTTACTGTGGAAACGGTTGAATAATTTTAGTCCTAAAGTTAAATAGGGAAGCAGCAGGGCGAGTTTGAAGCCAGAATGTCGTTGTGAAATTAAAGTTCCATCTCTTTCCAGCTGCCGTTACGACACCCTTCATTACAATGCTGTCTATGGCCGTTTGACTCGGTTTTAAATGTCATCACCGTTTCAAATTGTAGGACTAGGTTATAGCCTTGACATGTCTTTAGTAGGCTATGTCATACACATATGGTGTCCCATGTAAAGTGGATGTTACAGACTTCTCGCGAATATTTCCTCATTGCCAAAAAAGGGGAAAACTAATGTGGCTTCACTGACAACTGCAACAGTTAGCCTGCAAGCAACTGATATCTACCTGGAGTTGCATAAACAAACCAAAATACGAAAAGTGCATTAAACACCGCGCACTGTGTAGGCCTACTATTCTTCCCCCCTCTTCAAACCACGCGTTTCGCCCAGTGCGTCTTCAGGTTCCCGACGACGCACTGGGATAAGAGCTAATCTGCGTTGCTCGCTCAGGGGGGGGAATTACTAAAGAAGTATTCAGTGTGCGATGTTTAATTAACTTTTCATATTGATCAAGTTTTCCTGCCTTGCACCTGGGTTGTGCACAAGGACTTCCATGCACAAATAAATAAATAGGCTACTAGGCCTATATATATATATATATATATATATATATATATATATATATATATATATGACAGGATATTACAAATGTAAACAACGTGAATGTCAACTGGGATTACTATAGGGTAGACAGTGCTTAACTTCCGACAGTTACCATGAGCGACGCGTCCCATCCCATCCGTATCCGCCACGCCTCTTCACAGACTATGAATCCCACCTCAGCCCTTTGGATGGCGTTAGTGCGCAACCCTTGTCAGCTGCCACCAAACGCAACAGTAAGAGAAGAAGAAGGGGGGACAACGCCCCCTTAGGAGACCCAACTTCAGCACATCCATTTACATTGTGTGGGCGGAGTTCAGGGTATCTCCTTCTTATACCATTCTCTGTTGAGTGATTCCAGCGACCGAAGTACTTAAGCGACAATTTGCAGCTGGACCTCAGCAAATATTATGCAAATTACCTATGATGTGGTTCGGCGACAGCCGCCACAGCCAATGGGAATGTCCGAATGCTTCAAAAGAGTAAGAGTATGCACATCCCACCTCTCTGAGCCAGGTGTAGGTGATAGTGGAAAGAGTAGTTCACTGTGCTCCACTTTGAACATTCATTCAGGTCATACGACGTTTCGACCCAACTGGGTCTTCATCATAAAAAAGAGAAAAGGGAATGCTTCACTGGTTCCTGTATCCAGTTAGTAAATAAGGGTGCTCATCAAAAAGAACTTGGGCATCCAAACTTCCATGAAGAGATAAAAAACACTATTTGAGGCACTACATGTAGCCAGTATTTAATAAAGGCTTTTAAGGAGTGCCTCAAATAGTGTTTTTTTTTAAATCTTTTCGTGGGTCTTCATCATGAATAGATTTTTATACATCATACACTTGAATACATTTTGAAAGTGGAGCTACAGTGTGCGGACTTCTACTCTTTCCAATGTCGGAATGCTTGCCTTCTACTTTTAACTGACGTACTCTGTCGCTTCCATCGCTCGTATCTAGGGATGCACCGATACCACTTTTTTGAAAACCGATACAAGTACAAGTACATGAATGTGTGTACTTGCCGATACCCAGTACCAATACCGATACCTTTTACCACCAAAATACAATGAAAATAAATACATGGCCTTGTTTTTTTGGCACTTTTTTCCATGCTGCTTTCAAGTCCACAGAACGTGACAAGATTTTGCATTGTTTTGTGGAATAGCAGTATCGTTCCTGGTACTGGCAAGTGCTGGACGAGTACGAGTACGAGTATAATGACCAGGGGTCCGTTTCTCGATTCTTGTCATTGCTAACCGTCTTAAGACCGTCTTAAGACCGTCTTACCATTCCCTTGGATTCAGTGGTGAGCGTCGCTGTCGAGAGAGAGTTGAGTCGCTCTTACGAAGGACGTTGCTACCGTCGTTAGCAAAGACGCTTTCGAGATACGGACCTTAGTATCGCTCTTGCTGCACAGTCCAGTGATTCTCTTTCGTCACCGCCGGCGTGTTCGTCCACTCAGACCACAGCCCCATCTGATTGGGTGGTGTTAGCTCACTCTGTCTTTCTCTTTCTCACCCCTCTGTCTGTCTCTCTCTCTCTCTCCCTCTCTTTATGTTTCTATTTTTTCTGTATCTGTATCTATCCATCTCTGTGTTGCTCTTTTTCTGGCCTCCTCTCTGTCTCTCTGTCTCTCTCTCTCTCTCTCTCTCTTGCTCTCTCTCGATCTATCTATCTCTTAATCTCTGCCTTTCTATATCCTGGCCTGTCCCCACTTTTTTCACATACATGCTGTTCTTTTTTTCCTTTTCTTCTCTTTCTTTCTTTGGTTCTTCTCCCCACGACACCACACACACACACACACACACACACACACACACACACACACACACACACACACACACACACACACACACACACACACACACACACACACACACACACACACACCTGCTAGCCCTCCCCTTACTCCATCTCTTAACCTGCTCCTGGAAAACTCAACTGATATTAAAAAAGGATTAGAGACCCAGCCAATTTCCTGAAGAGAACCCTCTCTCTCTCTCTCTCTCTCTCTCTCTCTCTCTCTCTCTCTCTCTCTCTCTCTCTCTCTCTCTCTCTCTCTCTCTCTCTCTCTCTCTCTCTCTCATTGGCAGCCATGTGTATATGGACGGGAGAGGAAGGGAGGGTAGGGGTGAAAGAAAAAAACAGACGGAGGGAGGGAGGGAGAGAGGAAATTGTAAAGTGTCCCCCTGGCCAGAAACCCATCCTCTGCCAAGAGGAAAAAAGAGAGGGAATGAGGGACTAATCTGTAAAGAGAGAGAGAGAGAGAGAGAGAGAGAGAGAGAGAGAGAGAGAGAGAGAGAATGGCCAATGCTCAGATGGTTTTCTGTCCTTCATTTTCTGTACCTGTCCAAATGCCCCCCACCACACACACACACACACACACACACACACACACACACAGCCCTCGGCACAGCAATGCCGTCATCTGTCGCAGGATACAGAGTCACCTCTCTCTCTCTCACACTCAGGCACCTCTCTCTCTCTCTCTCTCTCTCTATCTCTCGCTCTCTCTCTCTCTCTCCCTCTCTCTCTCTCTCTCTCTCACACACACACACACACTCACACACACACACACACACACACACACACACACACACACACACACACACACACACACACACACACACACACACACACATACACACACACACACACACACACACACACACACACACACACACACACACACAGACACACACACACACACACACACACACACACACACACACACACACAGCCTACACAGGGCCAGCCCTTTCCTCTCCTCTCGTGTTTCCTGTAACACGACTCTGGGAAACCATCCTGCTCTGTCAGAAGACACCTGCTTGTGTGTGTGTGTGTGTGTGTGTGTGTGTGTGTGTGTGTGTGTGTGTGTGTGTGTGTGTGTGTGTGTGTGTGTGTGTGTGTATGCGCGCACGCGTTTTTGCGTTTCTGTGTGCGTGCGGGTGTGTGTTCTTGCAGTTTTGCATGCATGCCAGCAGTCCCACATGCAGTCCTGTCTGAAAGCACCTGCCTGTATATAGGCCCCTATAGCATTATTCTGTACATTATGACCCATTATTATATGGTTGTGACGTCATCTGTCGAATGCTCCATTCATTTCAACGGGGCTCCCCAACGTTCGGACGTCTGTTATTTTTCGATAACGGACGGGTTGGTCTATAACAGACCGCTGTCAATGGCAACAATACTTTTCACTGCTAAAGCGACTTTTCATCAAGACTTTAATCAGCTGCTGTGATAGACAGCACCCGTTGTCCTGGCTACCGCTGTCAATGGCAACAAGACGTTCACTGCTAAAGCCACTGGCTTGTATACAAGTCAGTGGCTAAAGCGAATGTTTCATATCACTCCGCAGGGGGTCCGGTCTTTTGTCACTCTAATCAGCTGCTGTGATAGACAACACCTGTTGTCCTGGCTAGCCTAGGCTACCTAGCTGTTGCCTAGCGGTGTTCCACAACGGCACTGTTTTGTTTTGCGCAGCAACAATCTTAACATTAAATAGGTCTAAAGAAATGACCCCGCATGTGTGAATCATTTAAGTATATCCAT
>NC_085857.1:19969548-19974548 GCF_034702125.1 Engraulis encrasicolus
AAGGTTGCACCATGCATAGGTTTCTTTATTACACATATAATGAAAATAGGTCGCACCATGCATAGGTTTCTTTATTAGACATGTGTAATAAAGAAACCTATGCATGGTGCGACCTTTTTTCATTTTTCAGTTTTACAATATTTTGGTCAGCACCCTTAAAAGGAAGGGAAAAAAAAAACTGTTGGGTGACGCCTGCTCCAACCCTTATGAACTGAACTACATTGTGCCATAATTAGTCCCTGCAGGTTAGATCTTTCTTGATGGAGCAACCATTCCACCATATCATGTGTGCATGTCTGACAAAAAGAACAGAAAAGACAGAACAGAAGGAGAGCAAATACAATGGTTTCCCTCTATTCCTCTCTCTCTCTCTCTCTCTCTCTGTCTCTCTCTCTCTCCCTTCCCTTTTTTCCACACTCTCTTTTCTCCTTCTCCTTCTCTCTCTCTCTCTCTCTCTCTCTCTCTCTCTCTCTCTCTCTCTCCACCCCCCCTTCCCTCTTTTCCCGCTCTCCACCTCATGTGAGTTCGTGGCCTCCCTCCTCTATCCTTCAATACAATACTCATGAAATTGGGCCCTTGTAAAGACCTGAATGGGGAGCTGATGTTTTATATATGTGCTGCACAGATGTTCAGTGGAGGGCCGAACTGCACAGGCGGATGGCTGTGCCAGAGAGAGTAGAGAGAGAGAGGTTCCATTGGCCCATTGTTTCCTGGTTCTATTATGCCCCCCCTTAGGCAGACCTAGGCAGACCTAATGACTGTTCTATTCATTGTAGGAGCATTATGACACGGCCCTTTAGGCAGACCGGAACCTGGTCGCGTTAGGTGCCCATAGAAACCTATTATGTTGGCATATCTCTATATACTTAAAGAATCTCTGGCTGTGCACTGCGTTGCGGTGGGGGGAGGGGGATGGAGTAAGTGGAGGTCGGGTGGGGGCCCCTTCGCAGGAATAATATGATGCAATAAACTTTTTTTTAAAGCTAGGGAGTGCTTTTTTCTGTCTTTCTTTTTTTTGTTTGACATCTAATACATTTAACCGAGCCAAAGCAGGATTTAAAAATAGTTTTTTGGGATTTTTTTTTACCATCAACTCACTTCCTTTCGTATTTTTATATTTAGACTGTATGTGACTCACAGAGGTTCAGCGCAAGGGCTGGACTGACAGAGAGCTGTGCATTGCGTTTTGGGTGGAGGATGGCGTAAGTAATGAGGGTTGTGGGAAGGCGTGTTTGTTGTGTGCTATGGTACAATAGTCTTTTCTTAACATGATGAAAATAAGTTAGTGAGTGAGTGCATTTTTATACATGCATCATCTGAATCTTTTTCAGCTTGAATGCACTACTTTTGTCATTGATTTAAATCTTGTTGTTGTTTATAACTTGTTGTCCTTTATATTTCCGGTGCACTTTGTTATCTGCTAGTGATGTTAGCTATGATTGTATCCTCGATTGTAAGTCGCTTTGGTTATAAAGCGTCTACCAAATGCAGAGGTGTCAAAAGTAAAAGTACTTTTGTGGTGTAATTACAACACTAGCAGATGGCATTACGTAGCTGTTACGCCATTTACTCCAATGTAACTCATGGGATAGATAGACTATGATAATTACTGAAAAACACTGAAAATCTATCAAGGACCCACCACAAATTTGATCCAACCAGTGCACAGTTAGCTGATCGTAAGACGAGTACACAGGTCTTCTGTTTACTCAGATAAGTTACTTCTGTGGGAAGGAAACTATGTTTCTTTTTTTACTTTGACTTTTACTTTTGACACCTCTGGCCAAATCTAATGTAATATATGTGTGCCACACAGATGTGCAAAACAAGGCAGAGCAGGACTGTACTGATGGCAGCGCATGGGGCGGGGGTGGTGGGATGGAGTGAGCATATAGAGGATGGATGGGGGGTTTGGGGGCGGGCATATGTGGGAGTTAGAATGAGGGATAGAATGAGTGGAGGGTGGATGGTTAAAAGGGGGGTGGGGGTGCAGGCGGTGGGTGAGGTCACTCTGTCTGAATCCCGGGGACCGATTATGGTTCCATAAGCCCCTGGGCCAGACACACAACAAGAAAAGGCCCCCTCTCCATGGGTAGAGTAGAGTAGAGTAGAGTAGAGTAGAGTAGAGTAGAGTAGAGTAGAGTAGAGTAGAGTAGAGTAGAGTAGAGTAGAGTAGAGTAGAGTAGAGTAGAGTAACTTTATTAATCCCCAGGGGGAAATTCTGGTATCCAGTAGCTTACATAAAGGTAATTGTGCAAAAAGACATTCTGTGACTTGGGATAGACCATGTGCAGAAAAACATGTCAGTTAAGGTAGACGATCTTAACATGACCTGGAACAAGTGTTGACAGATACATCTAAGATATAGTATAGTATGTAGAAGTAGGCAGTGTACAGAGTATGATAGGGGTGGAAATTTCTCAGGGGGTGTTGCTATGATCCCATGGGCCCTGGGCCAGAAAACCTGAATAGCCGCCCCTTCCGGGTTTCAGAGACTATGCTATGACAAATATGAAAATGCAGTCGCTAAAAGTGCAATTTAACCCCTTAAGACACAGCATTATAAATGAGCTGTTACCAGAATGGCAATGACCAAGCCGCAATGTATTACTAAAGGCCCTGTGCACTGTCATAGTAATGTAGTACTATAGTAGTTAACTTTCAATGTGTATTACACCGTGCCACAGGATGTACGGCGCGCTTTAAGGGGCTACCACATTATGACAATGGAGGTACAGAGGCCTTGGCGTCACGGGCCTCCTTAATTGGCCCGTGGGCCCGTGGGCCTTGGCCCGGTAGGCTCGTGCAGTTCTCTGTCCTTGCTGAACCCAGAGCCCTTGACTGACTGGGGGCCTATGCATAGGCATGGCCGTCCCACACTCCTCATTGTCTAACCAGTTTCCCCCCCACACACAAGTTCACTCAATGGGAGAATGGATGGAAGACCTAGATTTGCTCTCTTTCTCTCTTTCTCTCCCCCCCACCTCTCTATCTCTCTTGCTCCCTCTTCCTCTCAGTGGCTTTCTTTCTTGTTCGCTGTTTCTCCCTCTGATATTCTCCCCTCTCATACTGTTTCTCCAACACAATGACATTTTTGTCTGCCTTTTGAAGTTCTCGAAATTTGAAATTCAAACTGTATTTCTCTCTCTCTCTCTCTCTCTCTCTCTCTCTCTCTCTCTCTCTCTCTCTCTCTCTCTCTCTCTCTCTCTCTCTCTCTCTCTCATAGGGAAGGGGGTCATCCTCTGTGTTTGCTCTCCATCTTTCGCGGTCTAGCTCTCTCTTGTGTCTTTGACCCATTGTTGCCCTGGCCTTCATCACCATATCACCACGGGGCAGCCGTGGCCTAGTGGCCAAGTGGTTAGAGAGTTGGTCTTTCAATCTAGGGGTTGCCGGTTTGAATCCCCCCTGACCTCTCCCTACACCTCCATCCATGGCTGAAGTGCCCTTGAGCAAGGCACCTAACCCCACATTGCTCTAGGGACTGTAACCAATAGCCTGAAAAATAATAGTTGTAAGTCGCTTTGAACAAATGAAAGAGTCAGCTAAGTGCAATGTAATGTAATAATGTAATATCACAATGTTTGAAGCTGTACAAATGAACATACCAGTATAGTATTTCAACCCACCTCCTGACATGGTCCAGAATCATGGTCTGCAGCAATGGCAAAGCACCAGCATCCATCCATCCATCCACCAACCTTCCCCCCATATACGTAGTGCTGTCCTGGTTTGCTAGCCCCCAGCCCCCCTTCCTCCATGCCTGGGTCTCTCTCTCTCTCTCCCCCCCTCCATAACTGACTGACTGGCGTAGCCATACATCCACCCACCCCCCACCCCCCAAAGGGATGTCCTGGTTAGTGAGCCCCCAGAGAGGGGATTGATTTTGGGATTACAGGGCCTATATGGTGGCTGATGGAATTAGATCAGGATATGTGTCTGTCATGTGTGTCAGACGGGTCTTTTGTGTGTGTGTGTGTGTGTGCGTGTGTGTGTGCGTGTCTGTGTGTGTGTGTGTGTGTGTGTGTGTGTGTGTGTGTGTGTGTGTGTGTGTGTGTGTGTGTGTGTGTGTGTGTGTGTGTGTGTGTGTGTGTGTGTGTGTGTGTGCATGTATGTGCTCTGTGGGGGTTGCACTCTATATCCCACCGTGTGTGTGTGTGAGTGTGTGTGTGTGTGTGTGTGTGTGTGTGTGTGTGTGTGTGTGTGTGTGTGCGTGTGTGTGTGTGTGCGTGCGTGTAGTAGCACAGTAGCGCGCGCGTTTTTCGTGTGTGCGTGCGTGCGTGCGTGCGTGCGTTTCTGTGTATGTGCGTGCGTGCGTGTGTGCGTGCGTACCTTTGTCTGTGTGTAGGGAGGGAGGTGGGAGGTGGTATGATGATAAAGGAATCTAACCTCAGCAGGAACTCTGCACTCCGTGTTCTTAGCAATGCTGGAATGGCACCAATGGGGCTACACAGACAGCACAAACTCCCCTCAGCAATCGCAACAACCATTAATGTCCCCAATCTTTGTCTAAACAGTTTAGTTGCAGGCACTTGAAGACGTTTCGTCTGTCGTTTACTTTGACAAACTTCAATTTTAATTCTGATGTGGGAATGAGAGTTATGTCGTCCTCTCCATGTTGTCTCCAAAACTCATCATCTCAACATTATCAACTCAACAGGACTTTTTCATTCAACAGTCACTGTGGCTATGGTTTTCTCAAGTTATTAGCCATTCAACTATTCTACTAGCCACACATTTGATGGTTTTTTTCCTCATTTTTTTTTATCATGATACTGTACAACTAAGCTCAGAAGACGAGGTGCTAAAGCAAGAAGATTAGAGCGTTCTACATAGAAATAAATCAAACAAATGGAAACTGAGTAACTGAGCTTTTTCTTGAACTTAAATACGAACAATTGATACACAATGCAGGGCAAACCACAAAATATACGATACTCTGATATGTCATACCAAGGAATAAGCAACCTGCCAAATTGGCTAGGGACACTGACATTTTTACC
>NC_085857.1:19982048-19994548 GCF_034702125.1 Engraulis encrasicolus
GGCAAAGTAGGGGCAGCCGCTTAGGGCCCCCAAGATGGTGAACAACATCTCACAGGTTGACCAAGGATATCATAAGGTATCAGTGAGTGCGTTTACATGCAGTTCAGTATCCCGAATATGAGGCTTATCCCGGTTATGATCATATTCGGGATAAGGTGTTTATATGCGCACAGAACGTTATATCCCAGTCTACATTCTTGGCCGTTATAGAATTCTCTTCAAATGCGTGTAGCCTGGATACCAGCAACAGCGTTCCATGGGAAGCCCCTGTATTCGGGATAAGGTGTATACATGCGTCAGTATCCCGGCTTCTTTCGGAAAACTCCACCTAGCATATCCCGATTTCTCAGTATCCCGAATAAGGGCTTATTCGGGATACTGAAGTGTTTATATGCGTAAACGCAAATTCGGGATATTTAATATCCCGATCGTATTCGGGATAATGAACTGCATGTATACGCACTCAGTAATGGCAGAATTGTAACGAGAATAGTGAGAACTGATTTTTAAAAAAAATTGTCTATAAATATGTTATTCATAATTCCTAGCTGAGAGTTATGACACTTTCAATGTAAATTTTAATTTTAATTTTTAATTTTTTTAATTGTAATTTTATCATTATTTTTTTTCTTCTGTAGGGCACTCCGGTAACCTCTAGCCTGGGGGCCCCAGCCCACACCACTTATTTCGGCCCACTGCCACTATCATGATTTCCTAAAATGATGTTTCCTGAGATGACATCAGAGAACCTTCAGTTATACTGTGGTTCTCTCAGGAACCCTAAACAGTTGAGGTTCTTCCTCAGTGCCAATTGAACTGCATTGGAAGTGCACTTGAGGGCCACTCAGGGTGTTTATAATGTAGGCCACCACCACAATTTACTGAAGCGATGTCACACGCACACACGCACGCACGCACGCACGCACGCACGCACACGCACACACACACACACACACACACACACACACACACACACACACAAACACACACACACACACACACACACACACACACACACACACACACACACACACACACACACACACACACACACACACACACACACACACACACAATGAATGGGTAAATTAATGAATGGGTCTTAATGGTTGTCCAAATTACCAATATAGCAGGAAGAACAGCATAACAATACAATGATTCAACCTGGTGAGCTGACTGGGTGTCCCTAACCGTCACTTAGTGCGGAAATGATGGTGCACATGCAGGTGTGTACTACTTTCAAATGAAATTGGAGAGAGAGAGAGAGAGAGAGAGAGAGAGAGAGAGAGAGAGAGAGAGAGAGAGAGAGAGAGAGAGAGAGAGAGAGAGAGAGAGAGAGAGAGAGAGAGAATGGCGGAGGAGACTAAGCAAACAAACAGCTGTGTGATGGTGCAAGTGTGTACTTCTTTCAAATGAAATCAGAGAGAGAGAGAGAGAGAGAGAGAGAGAGAGAGAGAGAGAGAGAGAGAGAGAGAGAGAGAGGGTGAGAGAGAGAAAGATTGAGCCATTGAAAGAGCTCACCTAAACTCCCCTCGACTTTAACTTATTTGTCCCCTTAAGGAAATAAGTGGGACGGCAAAAGTTCATAAACAAATGTGTACGTATTACACGGACACAAACATGAAACCATATATTGCAATGGGTACGCAATATGCAGCAATATCCGGTCTCCATGCACGTCATTAACCTTGTAATATTATTAAGTAAACAAAGATACGCAATTTAGCCCTGGGCTAGCGTTGATAATTATGCTACATATCAAGAGCTAAGATACCATATGCTAATGAAAACATTAAAAGAGATAAAACTATACGGCCTTGGGTCGCGACTAATGATAATACTGCAAGATTAACCAAGCAAGCTTTCTGGCACACACAGGAAGAAGGCAATGCAGAAAGAAAGAAAGAAAGAAAGAAAGAAAGAAAGAAAGAAAGAAAGAAAGAAAGAAAGAAAGAAAGAAAGAAAGAAAGAAAGAAAGAATGAACAAAGACAGAACAAGAGAAACAGGAAGTTTGTGTGAGAGAATGATAGTCATAGGAAATAAAAACAGATGGAAAGACAGAGGTGAGGCCTAAATAAAGAACAATCAAGAAAGAAAGAAAGAAAGAAAGGAAGGAAGGAAGGAAGGAAGGAAGGAAGGAAGGAAGAAGAGGGAGAGGGAGATTGAATGAGGGAAAAATGAAATAAAAAATGGACAGAAAGAGGTCTGGAGAAAGACCAACCAAGATAGGTAGAAAGAAAGAAAGAAAGAAAGAAAGAAAGAAAGAAAGAAAGAAAAAAAGATAGAAAGAAAGAAAGAAAGAAAGAAAGAAAGAAAGAAAGAAAGAAAGAAAGAAAGAAAGAAAGAAAGAAAGAAAGAAAGAAAGAAAGAAGAAGTGAACATAACTAAAGACATGTGAGAAAGGGAAATAAGAGATAGGCCCTAGTTGGATGGGGTGTCTCTTTGCGATGACAAGAGGTGTGAAACCATCTCTGGCCCGTCCTCCATCATTTGAGCATGGCGTTTCTCCCTGACCTCTACACATCCCTTGGGGACCCCCCCCTGCCCTGTCCTGCAACCCCCCCACCCCGGTCATAGCTCTGGAGCGATAGGGAGAGCGTGAGACAGAGGGGTGAAAAGAGACAGAAGAGACAAGGGAAGGACAAGAACGAAGAGAGATGGGGGAAAAATAGACAGAGGGAGTGCACAGGGAGAGGGAGAGGGAGAGCAGCAGCTGCACTCTGGGGTCAACTCCTCCCCCTGACCTCTCAGGACAGGCCATTAGACCTCCTCACTACTCTCCTCCTCCTCCCACCTCTCTCTCTCTCTCTCTCTCTCTCTCTCTCTCTCTCTCCCTCTCTCTCTCTCTCTCTCTCTCTCTCTCCCTAATTAGATCTTTCAAGCTGATTCGTCCATCATTTTCAACCCCTCACCAATTCTTTACTACTCCCAGGTTTTTTCATTCTACACCCCTTCTCTCCTACTGTCTCTCTCTCTTTCTCTCTCTGTCTAGTCTCTCGCTCTCTCTTGAATTAGATCCTTCAACCTGACTATTTGTCCACCCCCTCCCCCGCTTTATCATTTTCTACACTTCACCAATTCTTTACCTTCATTCTACAACACCTTTTCCTACTCCCGACTGCTTCTCTGTGTGTGTGTGTCTCTCTCTCTCTCTCTCTCTCTCTCTCTCTCTCTCTCTCTCTCTCTCTCTCTCTCTCTCTCACTCTCTCTTCAATTAGATCCTTCAACCTGTCTATTGGCTGATCCCCCCAATTTATCATTTTCTACCCTTCCCTAATTATTTATACTCCCAGTAGTTTCATTCTACAACCTGTTTCCAGCTCACGACTACACCCCTCCTCCCTTCCCCTCGCTCTCTCTCTCTCTCTCTCTCTCTCTCTCTCTCCCTCTCCTCTTCCCCTTCTTCCATCATTAGGTCCTTCAATGTGATTCTTTGTTCGAACCGCACCACCTCATCATTTTCTGACGCTCACCAATTCCTTCCCACTCTTGAGGGCTGTTTGCAGCCTGTTTCCAACGCACCTTCTCTCTCCTCTCTTCCTCATCATTAGACACTGCCCCGCACCCCGGACACACACACACACACACACACACACACACACACACACACACACACACCACACACACACACACACACACACACACATGCACACACACACACACACACACACACACACACACACACATACACGCACACGCACACGCACACGCACACACACATCATCATTTGTCTTCTTTTTTCAATATATGTTTTGGGATTTTTATGCCTTTATTTAGCACAGGACAGTATGAGGGTGATACAGGAAATGAGAGATAGAGAGAGAGAGAGAGAGAGAGAGAGAGAGAGAGAGAGAGAGAGAGAAGGGGAAGGTTCGGCAAAGGACTTCAAGTCGGAATTGAACCCGGATCGCCAATATAATGGTGTGGCGTTTTAGCTCATTGACCGCCCCCATCATTTCTCTTCCTCTTCCCTTCTTTCCTCTCTTCACATCCTTAATTCCCTTTCTCTCTCTCTTTCTCTATCCTTTGCGTCTCTTGCTTTCTCTTCCCCACCTGCCCTTCTCTGCCTCCCATACTTTCTCCCTTTCTCTCTCTTCCTGTCATGCACTTCTTTTCCTCTGCGATTTGTTTTCCCTCCTTTCTCTCCTCCTCTTGCACTTCTCTGCCTTCTCACGTCCTCTTTCTCCCATTCTGCATCCCTCTCTTTTTTTCCCCTTTCATCACGTTTTTTCCTCCTAACCCTTCCCCCTGACACACAGATCTCTCATGGGTGGGGAACAGGGCTCTAAATTATAACTTTTTTCCAAAATGGCTAGTAGATGTTAACAGGGTGCGATTTGTCGGAAAACCAAAAGGGGGGATATGTTTCAGATTTCAAGCAATATCAATGGAAATACATTGAACTGTGACAAAATCATGTAGAAAAAGTGGCGATATCAAGACCAGAAGCGGGGACAATCCCCCCCATCCCCCCCTACAAATCTCTAGTAGATGTTAATCTCACTAGCTAAACACACACTCACTAATGGATCAAAGTGGCTTGTAAGTTGGTCTTTTCTACCAGCCAAACTGAAATGTCACCAGCATCTGGCTGGTGTTAATTTAGATCCGTGGTGTAGTGGGGAAGTAGGCTACTTTGTGGTACTTTATACCAGTGATTCTCAAAGTGTGGTCCGGGGACCACTAGTGGTCCGCGACAGAGCTCAAGTGGTCCGCGAGGGGATTTCTACTTTTCCAAGATAAGCTAGCAGTAGGCTATATTTGTAATATTTTCATGTTTTCAACAAAATAAGACAGGCTTATAATGTGAATAAAAAGTAATAGTAATGCATCAAAATTAGCAGTGACAAATTAGCACCCGTCAACAGCCAATTCAGTTGACAGGTGGTCCCTGATCATTTTTGGGGGGGACAAAGTGGTCCTCGGTCTGAAAAAGTTTGAGAAACACTGCTTTATACGGATGAGACCACCAGCGGGCCCGTTCACTCTTTTCATGAAATGACTCACAACATCATCTGAACAACGTCGCTATTACATTACCGAGAGCCTATGACATTACCGAGATCAAAAGTTGGTCATCACATTTTTGGTGACTGTCTGGTTGTTATATGCGCTGCGCAAAGGGGTTAAACGTGGTCAAAGTGAGAGGTGAGGTGATCCCTCATTTCTTCGCCTCTCTCTGTGTGTCTCTCTCCCTCTCTCTCCCTCTTTCTCTCTCCCTCCCCTTCCCCCTGCCCAGGCAGTCTTCACGTAGGTGGGTGGGTGGGTCTGTTCTTAGTGCAAGGTATATGATGGCCTCTTCTTGTGGTTCAAATGAGGGGTGGGCCCCATCCTGAGTGCTGCTTTCCCCCCTGGCAGGCTTTGCGTGGGTGGGTGGTATAGAGTGGGCTCCCAGTGTGAGGTATATACTCTCTCTCTCTCTCTCTCTTTCTCTCTCTCTCTCATTCTTTCTCTGTGTTTCCCTCCCTTTCTCTGTATCTCATTCTTTCTCTCTTTTTCTGGTTCCCTGTTTTCCTCCTTCTCTCTCTCTCTCTCTCTCTCTCTCTCTCTCTCTCTCTCTCTCTCTCTCTCTCTCTCTCTCTCTCTCTCTCTCTCTCTCTCCATTTCTCTCTCTCTCCTCTCTCTTGTTCTATCCCCCTCTCCCCCTCCTCCTTCCTTGTGGTTTAAGTTGAGGGGAGGGACATGAGAACAGAGCTGGCAGCAGGTGGGGTATTGTGATGCGGGGGGTGGGAGGTGGGGGCAATGGAAGCCTGCACCGCACTCACACTCGTACTTTTGTTTTACCACATGCGGACGACAAACGCATTCTTCAGTGACACGGCAACACAGCGACAACACCATTGATCTCATTAAAGGCGCACTGTGTGGAATGGTGGCCAGAGTAGGTATGGCACCTGCTGTGTGCTACTCATTGAAATGTTACGGCCTATTGCCAAATGTGATCTATTCATGAATATTTATCAAGTAATAAAGTAATATTAATAGTATTACCAAAGTACAGTACATTTTGCAGCTAAAATGTCTATTTCTGGAAATTCTAAATGGCGGAAGATCCACCTTTTCACGTATGAAAAGTACAATTTTTCCCAGTCATGATGAATACTTGGGGTGTAAGTATACTGGTAGTAAGTATTTGTGAAAATCTTTTTGAATGGGCAGCATGAATTCTGGAAAGAAACTGCTAAAACATATACACAGTGCACCTGTAAGAACAGGCAGGTCCACTCTGCTTATGCTAAGATGAAGCTGTTTGTACAAGGTTTGGTCACCTACCGAGTTATATCAGTGTTTTTTATTTAAAAATAAAGGCCTTCTCTTTCTCATCAAAAGGTAGTGTCTATCCAAGTGATGTGCAGCTTAACAACAACAAAAGGCCCATGTTTGGGTTGAGACACGTCGTCACATAGACACACAAGTCCATCTTTTTAAATGTTCAGTTGTCCTCTACAAGCACAGCTCCTCTCTCCTACTCTTTCAACTCTGTGTCTCTCACACGTCAGTCCATATTTCATCAAGATTGTCTCATAAGTCCTACAATTGTGTCCAACTGTCTGCATATCCTTTGAACTGCAATAAACGAGTTTTGATATTTGATTCCATCTGCCTCCCCCACCTCGCCTCACCCCACGCACTCACCTCTGTCTCCCACCTCCTGCTGTCCTGTTCCTCCCCTTTAATTTAGCTAGGCGTCGCACTGCTCATCTGCCCCAGCAGTTTCCCCCCCTCCCACCCCGCCTCTCTCCCTCCCTGTCCCCAATACCTTTCCACCCACTGGGCCCAGCCATCCAGCCCCATGCTGCCCATCAAAGGCTACCAGACTGTGGGGAGTTTCCGGTGTGGTGTGGTGTGGTGTGCATGGCCGTAACTACCATTGAGGACACAGAGGTCATGTCCCCACTGGAAGTTTCCAGTGAGCATCCCTTGCCTCTTTTCCACTGCTGGTTTTCTGATAGGCCTACGACTCGACACAGCACGACTCGGCCACCACTTTTTGCTTTACGATTGAGCTGTGTCGTGCATATTTGAAAAGCAAAAAGTGGCGTCCGAGTTGCCCTGTGTTGAGCTGTAGGCCTAACAGAAAACCGGCAGTGGAAAAGAGGCACCTATAAACCCAACTGAAATGTATTAGTTGTCATGACTGATTTTAATTCGTTTTAGTGGACAGCCAACCCCAGATGAAAAGTTTGGTAAATTAACTTAGGCCTAAACGTATATTTGTTACTAATTCTGTGAACAGAAGATGATAACAAAGATAAAGGTTGATGGAAACGCTTGGGTGGGTGGGAGCCTCCAACCCCTCTCTTACCACCACCACCTTCTCACCTACTGGGCCCAAACATCCAGTCATCCAGCCTGTCACCCCAGCCCCATCAAAGGTTGCCAGACTGTGGGGAGTTCACGGTGTGGTGTGTGCCGGTTCTGGGTAACGATGGGCGTGCGCATCAGGTGTCGTCCTCATCGTCACCATGGACGTACATAATTATAGGGTAGGTGGTGGGGGTGAGGGGACACGCATCTTCTCAAAAGGCAGTTTTTTTGCTGCAACGAATGATGGCAGCTTGAGGCAAATTACATAGAAGGAAAGATTGCCACCAAAAACAACACTATAGCAGTGGTATTTGCATCACAAGTAAGTAAATGCATGATGTAAGTACAGTAGTAGTGCATGATATTGCATAATTGTTACACCAGTCATTCCACTGTACAGGCTGGCATCATGTTTTTGCATATGTATCTGGTGCAGTCTGTGTGGTGGTGCGATGCCTTTTGGAGTTAAAGGGGTATGCCACTATTTTGGGGCTTAATACAGTTCAAATCGTTGGCCAGGGTTTATAAAGGTGGTTAAGTGTCTTATTTTTCATGTAAGCCATTGTCTTGCTTTAAGACAAGTTAAAGGAGAAGTCCGTTTTTTTGAACATTAAGGCCATTTTCTGAGTGGTCTGCAATGTTTTAGAGTCCCCCTCACCGTTTATTTCATGTTTGCTGCAGTCTCTGTTATTTGGCTGATTTGGATTTCATCTCAACCAGCTTTAGAATGGCCGTCTATGAGCACCTGCAACTCTGTTCTTAAAATCAACTTTAACCTTTGTTTTTGAAAGTCTAGAGCTCATAAAGTGGTTAGGGGTGTTCACTAGCAGTCCCTAACAAGTTTCAAGGCGAAATATGGCTTCTGTCATTTTTTATTTGCCATTTTGTGAAAGAAAGTGAAAGTGAAAGTGAAACTTAACTTACAAATTGCTACATAAAACACACATAAAACACGACAGATGCCATATTTCGCTACAAAAATTGCTAAGGGACACCAGTGAATACTGCTGAACACTTGCTGAGTTGCATATTCTTCAAAACAAATGTTAAAGGCGATTTTAAGAACAGAGTTGCAGGTGCCCATAGACAGCCATTCTAAAGCTGGTTGAGATCAAATCCAAATAAGCCAAATAACAGAGACTGCAGCAAACATAAAATAAACGGTGAGGGGGACTCTAAAACATTGCAGACCACTCAGAAAATGGCCTTAATGTTCAAAAAAGTGGACTTCTCCTTTAAAAGAGGGAGCATGTCGCTAAGCTAGTGAAAGTCAATGGATCCGTGTAGCATGCTACAATGCTACATGGATCCATTGACTTTCACTAGCTTAGCGACATAATCCCTCTTTTTTACATGTCTTAAAGCAAGACAACGCTTAACATGAACAATAAGACACTTTACCACCCCAGCCAACAATTTTAACTGTATTAAGCCCCAAAATAGTGGCATACCCCTTTAAGTCGTGCTCCTCAAGCACAACGTTAAAGCAGTTTTATGCAGTTCACGTGACGAGGTTTGCACAGATTTCGCGCCGTGTCTGCAATTTTCTGGTGCCACTGCGTATTTCTGTTACTAAACGCGAAAATGCTCTGCTGTGCCCTGACCAGAACAATTCCTAAACCTAACCTGTCAGTAAAGCAATGTTTCTGCTGCTTCACTTTTGCCAACAACAGTGAAATAATCACGGGATTGGCAAATTTGTTGCGGAATTGAGCCCAGACCAAAACCATCCCTAAAGCTAACCTCTTACAGGGCATTGTGGACCGCGTGTTAACTCGCAAATGCATAGTGCGCACACACGATAGCAGGTTCAAATCTGCATGTTATCTTAACGCTCTATCATGATGCTATGATGCACTGTATCTAATGAAAGAGGGTTTTTTTCTAATCAGGTGTTAGCATCATGAAATACTGATGTAATAGACCAGGGGTGGGGAACCTTTTTCATACGAAGGGCCACGTCAAACTCATCCGAGGGCCGTACTATGACCACAAACCAGGATTTTCCCCTTCACTTTAGGCCTATATTGAGGGCAGCCTCCTTTTAAACAAACGCCACCTTCTCTAGGTTCCCTGGATATAACTTAATTGTATTGCAAATGCATTTTCTAAGATTCCTTTACAAAATATGTAATTTTTCATGTGAAGCTGAATAACTTTGAAATTATATCTGGGGCCAGATAAAACTGCCTCAAGGGCCGCAAACGGCCCTCGAGACAAAGGTTCCCCACCCCTGTAATAGATCAACCATCATCACACATACGCCACAGCAGAATTTAGCATTTATCATTCATTCATTGTTATTACAATCCAAAAACAAAAAATATTTTATATTAAATAGATTGGAAGATGGTCTTTGTGTAATTGAGGTGATCCTGTGCTAATGACTCCAGTTCGGGCATGGGAGGCACATCCAGTGTTGCCAGATTGGGCTGTTTCCCACCCAATTGGGCAGCTTAGGAGGGCCGTGTGCGGGGAAAAATGGCATTTAGCAGAAAAACCCGCCCAATTTTTGCCATAGACATCAATAGAATTGGGCGGGATTATTTGCTTCTAGGCGGGTTTTGAGCATGTTTTGGGCTGGAAATCATCAGCCTCATCTGGCAACCCTGGGCACATCATGATACCGCTAAGCCAAAGGTTCAGACAGATAGCTCAGCTACCGATACTGTATGAGGCTTCGAGGGAGGTTTAGCCTACTAACGTTCCATGCTGAACTCTGCTTGGCATCCGTTACATTTGCTCATATCGGTCCCTCCCCACCACCCCTACTACATCACCCCACACATCACAATCTCGTCCATATCAGGGAACACCCTCATCCTCTTCCCCATCCCCCATCTCCATCCTTCCCAGTCGGGTGATAGACCAGGGGTGCATTTCTCAAAAGAGAAGTTGTTAGCCTGTTAGCAACTTCGGTAGTTGCCAATGGGAAAATGCATTGAAAACAACAAAGTAGCTAATGTAGTAAGCAACTTTGGTTTCGAGAAATGCACCCCAGAGCAGCAGCAGCAGACAGGTGCAGAGCCTCCAGCCGACTCTTAAAAGCGCTGGGTGCCTATGGTCGCCATCATTACCGCACGAATAGACCAGACATGATTCGATTCAAGCGACAGAATGCAGCAGCAAGCGATACGAGCGATTGAAGAGACCAGAGTATGTCTGTACAGGCAGAAGGCTAAGCATTCAAACATTCTCATTGGCTGTGGTCACTGACCTCTATACAGTCATTGGCTGTCGTGGCTTGACGCTGAACCGCGTCATAGAAAGTTGAAAAGATTTCAACTTCAAACTGTCGCGCTGGTCTTGCAAATCGCTCTAGTCTCCAGAATCAATACAACTCAATACAAAGTCAATTACTTCCGTCGCTCGCCTCGCTCGCCTCGCGGTAGGTGTATTTCTGCGGATATCATCAGCCATGCGCCTGATTACTTGGGCACACATTTGTTTGTTGTAGAGAGATTGCCTGATGAAGGTCTTGTACCGAAACATTGTTCATTAAAGAAAAACAGTGAAATGGTCAGTGTGCGGCAGTGTCTTCAAGTTGTCTGCTAAGTGACCCATGGGCCATCTCCGATGCACCTGCCAGCTGAGGTGTGCAAAAAAAAAAATCCAAGTTTCACACAGAGGCCTATGTTTCAAAAGTCGAAAATGTTATTGCCATCCAAACACAAACACATACTACAGTAACATCATGTTCTAAAGATGGGAATGACTTCGTAAATGCCGTGCCCCACCCACCTCCTATCCCAACTATGAAATCGCAATTTCCTCGATGTCACAACTGTCACCATCGACCACCTCCCTCATCCACATCACCCCCCCCCCACACACACACACACACACACACACACACACACACCAGGGGCACTGCCTTGGCCCAGGACAAAGTCATCCAAAAGATTCCCAAACCTAATGCATACAATGTGTACTGCAGTAATTAGGTTCTGGGCCCCTTCGCTCCCTGGGCCCAGGACAACTGACCCCTTTGTCGCCCCTGTCGGCCGGCTTCCCCACTCATGATACACTTATGGCAGCAGTTAGCGGTAGCAGCAGCAGAAGACAGACAGCAGACAGACGCTGAGTCTCCTACCACCTGCTAATAACAGGTTAGTTGGGGGCTCGGCAGGGCGGGAGTACAATGGCACAGCCAGGGCGGGACCCAGACTCCCCCAGGCCCTGATGCAGGGGGCTGGGGCTGGAGTTGGAGAAGAGGGCTGGGGCTGGGGCTGGAGAAGGGGGCTGGGGCTGAGGCTGGAGAAGGGGGCTGGGGCTGAGGCTGGGGCTGAGGCTGAGGCTGGAGAAGGGGGCTGGGGCTGAGGCTGGGGCTGGGGCTGGGGCTGGAGAAGGGGGTTAAGGGGAGTTTTGGAGCTGGGGTTGGAGCTGGGGTTGGAGAAGGGGGCTGGGGCTGGGGAGGCTGAGGCTGAGGCTGAGGCTGGAGAAGTAGGCTGGGGCTGGGGCTGAGGCAGGGCCTGGGACTGGGGCTGGAGAAGGGGGTTAAGGGGAGTTTTGGAGCTGGGGTTGGAGAGGAGGGCTGGGGCTGAGGCTGGGGTTGGAGAAGGGGGGTGGGGCTGGGACTGAGGCTGAGTCTGGATAAGAGGGCTGAGGCTGGAGAAGGGGGCTGGGGCTGAGGCAGGGCCTGGGACTGGGGCTGGAGAAGGGGGTTAAGGGGAGTTTTGGAGCTGGGGTTGGAGAGGAGGGCTGGGGCTGGGGTTGGAGAAGGGGGCTGAGGAGGCTGAGGCTGAGACTGGAGAAGGGGGCTGGGGCTGGGACTGAGGCAGAGGCTGGGGCTGGGGCTAGGGGTTAAGGGGAGTTTTGGAGCTGGGGCTGGGGCTGGAGTTGGAGATGGGGGCTGGGGCTGAGGGTGAGGCTGGGGCTGGGGCTGGAGAAGGGGGTTAAGGGGAGTTTTGGAGCTGGGGTTGGAGAGGAGGGCTGGGGCTGGGGAGGCTGAGGCTGAGGCTGGAGAAGGGGGCTGGGGCTAGGGGTTAAGGGGAGTTTTGGAGCTGGGGCTGGGGTTGGAGAGGAGTGCTGGGGCTGGGGTTGAGGCTGGGGCTGAGGCTTGGGGTTAAGGGGAGTTTCGGGGCTTTGGTGGAGGGGGTTGACTCTGTCTGTCTGAGGGGAGTGGTGGCTGGATAGAGGTGGGCATCTGTTGCTTGCTTCTCTCTCTTCTTTCTCTCTCTGTTCTATTCTC
>NC_085857.1:19997048-20007048 GCF_034702125.1 Engraulis encrasicolus
ACTAGAATGTGTTCATTCAGCTCTATTTTTTTAAAACATTTTTAATAAAACAGCTCAAATCTCAAGAACAAGAATAGCAATCTTACAAACTTAAGACAGCAGGGCAACTAACCTTTTTACATTTAACTGGCTTGCAATGTTTGATACAGCCCAATTATGATGCTTTTGTTATTCAGTACATGCTAGTGTGTGATCACTGATCACATCATCTCTGCCACTCTAAAGCTAGTGTGTTTTCGGTTGTCGACTTGATAATATCTTGGTCTCGCACTCTGTGGTCTCAACTACATCACTAGTGCACAGGTCTCTAGTAGTTATTCAACAAGTCAGCTTGTTCACACACGGTTGCGTGCGCTAGTTAGGCCACACGGCGAGCATATCCCAGGCCGTAGCCCCACAATGCATGCTGTACAATCTGGTGCACGCTGTAAAGGTTAATTACAATTTCTTTACATGCACTGGTCATACAAAGAAATTGCAAGAAACGTAATTTCAAATTCTTTGTATGTCCAGTGCATGTAAAGAAATTGACAATAAAACCAACTTGACTTGACTTGACTTGACTTACTATAGTACTACTTCACTATGACATAACACAGGGCCTTTAGTAATGCACTTCGACTCCGTCATGGCCATTCTGGTAACAACAAATTTATAACGCTGTGGTTTTTTTAAAGACTTTTTTTTGTCTGTTAGACTTTATTAGTGATAGGACAGTATGAGAGAGAGACAGGAAACAGTTGAGAGAGAGAGGCGGGGAAGGGTTGGCAAAGGACCTGGACCAGAATCTCACCCGGGTCGGCTGCATAGCAGACGAGTGCCCTACCGTTAGACCACGGAAGGGCCAATAACGTTGTGTTTTAACAGGTTTAAAGGGACACTGTGCAGGAAATGGTCAAAAAGGGTACTGCAACTATGCTGCTCATTGAAACTGGGCTGCCTATTGCCAAATTTGATCTTTACAAGAAAGTTTACTAAGTAATAAACAAATATTTTCTAGTATGGTCCAAGTACAGTCATTTTTTCAGCTAAAAATGGCTATTTTTGGAAATTCAAAATGGCGGACCATGGAGAAGATCCCCCTTTTCATGTATGAAAAGTGAAATTTTTCCAGTCATAATGAATACTTAGTATTTTATGCTGGTGGTAAGTATTCATGAAAAAGGTAACATTAGTGAATGGGCAGCATTAATTCTGGAAATAAACAACTAAAAATCTCACACAGTGTCCCTTTAAGCCATCATGAGTGTGACAGAGTGGAATTGAAAATGAGTCGTGCTGAAACTGTAAACTAACTTGGCACTGTGCTTCACACGCAATCAGTGTTTAGGAAGTTAATGGAGGGGAGAGGCCACAAAAAAAAACTGTGTATATATATGTACGCCCAGGGTCGCTTACAACTCTGGCTGGGCCGGGGACAAAGTCATCTGAAAGCCCCCCGCTCAATACACAGCCTGCAATGTAAGGATGGGGACCCAATTCTGGGCCCTCTCTCTCCCTGGGCCTGGGACAACTGACCTCTCAGGGGTGTGTCCCAGCCCTGTCGGCTACCCTCTACATATACTACTATGTGTGTGCATTAAAAAAAACAGCCTCATTGTAATCTGATAAGTCTAGCAGGGGAGGGCCCACTTCAACCTAACACATACAAACTAAAATGACAGCCACCATGACATGAGTCTACAACAGTTATCACAGTGTGAAATTGAAAGCGTTTCGTGCTTACACCATGAATTTACTTTTACTTTTGACTAGGGTTGCCAACTCCCTGGGAAAAATCATGGTGCGGGGGTGTTGTATGTTGTATTTCTTAGGTGCAATTTCCTGTATTTTGACCACACAGCATCCCGTTTCATCTCAATGAGGAACTGTACTTTTGTTTCTAATATGAGACGATTCCGTATTTCAAGGGACGTTTGGCAACCCTACTTTTGACATCTCTGGTGGCAGGTTAGTGTGGAATTGAAAGTGCGCCGCGCTGTGAGTGCCATGGCCATGGCTGCATCATAATTCCAGGGACCCTGGTGTGATTTTGACCCAAGCACTTGCCTGATGAAGGTCTAGTCCCGAAACATCGGCCTTTAAAGAAAAACAGCGAAATGGTCAGTGTGCGGTCAGTGTTTCTTCAAGTTGTCTGCTGAGTGACCCATGGGCCATCTCCGACGCACCTGCCAGCTGAGGTGTGCGAAAAAAGAAAAAAAAATCCAAGTTTGACCTGAGGTCATTTCTCAATCTTTTACCCCATCGCTTTCCTGTCATTCTCGCACACTGTACAATCCAATAGATGCACACAAAAATCATGTCCCGTGCTGAAATTGTACACTGAATTGGCACCTTCACACGCAATCAGTGTTTAGGAAGCCAATGGAGGCCAAAAGCAGCCTCGGTGTAATCTACGATAGGCCGAGCAGGCAGAGAAGCTGACGGGGAAGGACAAAGGGGCCAGTTGTCCTGGGCCCCGAGACATGAGGAGGGGGGGATCAGCGGTGTAGTCTACTTTTTTGAAGTGGGTATACTGTATATTCTCGCATTTTTTGAAGTGGGTATACTGTATATATTTATGCCATTCTAAATATGGATCAATCAATTTTAAGTGGGTATACTGAATCCCCTAAAATTTAGAAGTGTGTATACTCCGTATACCTGCGTTCTACGTAGACTACACCACTGGGGGGGATGTGGTATTGGGTCCTCATTACATGGTGTGCAGGGCTTTAAATTCACTTTTTCAATCACCAGCTAAAATTGCTAGTAGATGCTAATCAAGCCAAACAAATACTCACCGATGTGTCAAAGTGGCTAGTAAGTTGGTATTTTCTACCAGCCAAACTGGCATTTCACCAGCATCTGGCAGATTGGCTGGTGTTAATTCAGAAGAATCCTGATTGTGTTTTATTGAGAGGAGGGGCCATTTCAGATGACTTTGCCCTGGGCCCTGAAAGAAGCTGTCAGAGGCCCTGCGAGCGGGGCAGGGCAGGGCAGGGACCCCCGACTCCCTCTCCAGAGACCAGGTGTGGCCCCCTCACTCACGGCCATTTTGTTATTGTTGTCGTGGTTATTGTTTTGATAATGTGCAATCTTGGAAGGAAGAGCGATTGAGAACAGCGTAAAAAAAAAGCGAGATAAACATGCAGAAATAGGCCTACACTTTGCACGAAGCCTACACACACACACTCTGGGTCAAATACACACAAATACACACTTGCATGAACACGCACATGCACACACATACGTAAATGCAATTACAGATATACACCAGCACACATGCATACTATGCAAACACACAAACATATTTAATTATGCACTCATGCACAAACACACACACACGACACACACACACACACACACACACACACACACACACACACACACACACACACACACACACACTGTATATATATATATTCTGTACACTTGCACTGTACGCACATACAAACAATTACAACCCCCCCCCACACACACACACACACACACAGTCATTAAAACACACACACACACACACACACACACACACACACACACACACACACACACACACACACACACACACACACACACACACACACACACACACACACACACACACACACACACACACACACACACACATTAAGACACACACACACACACACACACACACACACACACACACACACACACACACACACACACACACACACACACACACACACACACACACACACACACACACTCAAACACACACACACACATTAAAACACACACACACACACACACACACTGTACAAAAACACAAACAACAGAGGCCGTTTAGTGGGCTGGTGGGGACAAAGAGGAGGTCCTGAGACGGCCATGTGATAAGAGCTAGCGTACGAGATGCTTATCTGCCATGGGAAACAGCTCTACATGATGGCCCGGTAGCTCCTCAGGGAGAAGGAAAGACAAGAGGCAGCATATTGGTTAACTGTCGCCGGGCAGGATGGCAAACAGAGGTCAAGAGTCCTGAGGGAAAACGGTACCCCCCCCCCCCAACCCAAAATTGTATATCGCCCCTTTAAAAAACATTGAAAAACATTGAAAAAAATGTATATTCTACCCCCAAAATGTTGTAGGCCTACATCATTTCTTTCAAAAACATTGAAAAAAATGTACATTCTACCCCCAAAATGTTGTAAGCCTGTATCATTTCTTTCAAAAACATTGAAAAATGTATATTCTACCCCCAAAATTTGTAGGGCTATACTATTTCTTTTAAAAACATTTTTTTTTTTGGAAAAAAATGTTTGAATTTGGTGACTGAATAAATAAAGCAGAAGTCAAAAGGGACATAGAGGCTATATAAGCTATAATTATCCACTTTCAAACATGACCTATTCATGGCAGCTGATAACAGTAGCCTCCTATTCTGAGGTACAACAGCATATCAAGGGTCCTCCCCCCTCTCGTCCACCAAAACAAACCTGGGATATATCTAGTAGGGCTATCTATATTCTAAAATATTCAATTCATTACTTGTTTTTACTTATCTATTTATCACAGTGAAATCACTGTTGTTTTTGTTTGGATTTGGTTTAAAAAATGATCATGTTTAAAAGGTTAAAAAGGTTGGAAATAGCATTATAAATGGATTTTAAATGGTTTCAGAAAATAACTCTTCATATTGGTTAACTGTCAGATGCAAAGTGGCAAGCAGAGGTCAAGACAAATAATCACTTTTCTCCACCCCTCATGTCTTTCGAAAAAAAAAGGCAGTTTGTCACTCACTCAGCATTATTCTCTCTCTCTCTCTCTCTCTCTCTCTCTCTCTCTCTCTCTGGTCTTTTCCTGTCTTTTTTTGTGTTTTCTCACGGGTGTCTCGTGACAACCCACATGACGTCGTACTGGACGTAATCTCGGCGTGTACAGACGGTGTGTGTGTGTGTGTGTGTGTGTGTGTGTGTGTGTGTGTGTGTGTGTGTGTGTGTGTGTGTGTGTGTGTTTGTGTGTGTGTGTGTCTGTTTGTGTGTGTGTGTGTGTGTGTGTGTGTGTGTGTGTGTGTGTGTGTGTGTCTGTGTGTGTGCGTGTGTGCGTGTGTGAGTGTGTGTGTGTGTGCGCGTGTGTGTGTGTGTGTGTGTGTGTGTGTGTGTGTGTGTGTGTGTGCGTGTGTGCGTGCGTGTGTGTGTGTGTGTGTGTGTGTGTGTGTGTGTGTGTGTGTGTGTGTGTGTGTGTGTGTGTGTGTGTTTCGGAGGTGTGTGTTTTGTGTTAGCAAGGGATGGTCTCATCCTGTTGTTGATTCTCATCCCCCTTTTTACTAGAAAACAATGGCAGCCAAACACACATGAGGCCTCATTCACCAAACACACACATACAAACACAAACACAAAAGCTACTCTCTCGCTCCCTCTCCTCTCCCTTTCTCTGTTTCACAAACAAACAAACACACAAACACAATGAGCACACAATTAGTATTACTGAAACAAAACAAAACAAAAATCTAAAATCCCCTGTTCATCATGCGTGAGTTAGTAAACAAGGATTAGTTTGTGCATCTCGGCTGATCAATGTGCTCACTAAGTGTGATGTTAATTACCTAGCTAAAGCCCTGTAAAAACGACAATAAACACATAGATAAACAAATAAACCGTCAGCCGTAGCCAGACTATTTTTGGGCGTTCACACAATTGGTGTCTAGCAAACCCACCCCACCCCATCCCAGCCCACTCCCAACCCCTTTTCTCCCCCAAGGCAAATAACTTTCTCAGCTGGGTATCAATGAATGAAGGAATGCCTATTACGATTCCCACTGAATGAATGAAAAAAAAAACACAGCACAGACAAAAACTACACAGATTCTGTGATTGCTGTGGGGGTGGGTGGCAGCCTGATAGTAGGCTTGGCTGATGACCAGGCCCGCTGACAACTTTGGCTGAGCCCTGGACAAAGTCATTTGAAAGGGCCCCCCCCCCATCGACTACATACAATTTAATGTAATAGGGGCACCAATTCTGCCCCCCCCCCCTCTCTCCCTTGGGCTCGGGACAACTGACTCCCCCCTTGTATACTTCCCCTGCTGTGATGCCACTCCACTCGGTTGCCGGAGACGCCCCCCCCCCCGTTTAACCAGGTAACCAAGACAGAGCACCCACCCAGGCTGGAACCAGCCAAACAAGCCGGCAGCGACATCACAATGGGGGTATCCATGTCAACCAGCAAACACAAACAGTGGGGGCCAATGGGGAAGCAGCGGAGTCTCCGAGGGCGACCGAGAGAATCAGCCTCGTAGATATGGGTCAAGGGGTGGGGGGTGGGGGTAACGGGATTTGGGTGGGAGAGAGGGTGTTATTGAGAAGTGGTGTTTGTGTCCGTGTGTGTGCGTGTTTGTGTCCGTGTGTGTGTGTGTGTGTGTGTGTGTTTATGTGTGTTTATGTGACTTGGATGAGGGTTTGAGCTGCATTGTGAAGAGAAGTGTTGATGTTTGTGTTGCGTGTGTGTGTGTGTGTGTGTGTGTGTGTGTGTGTGTGTGTGTGTGTGTGTGTGTGTGTACGTGTGTACGTGTGTACGTGTGTGTGTACGTGTGTGTACGTGTGTGTGTGTGTGTTTTGGAGAGTGGGGGTATAAGTCTGTCTAGAATATGTTATGCTGTCCTGGATTGAAGGATAAGGGGCCACATTATTGTGGCTTGTTTTTGTGGTGTGCACGCTCCCCTCCCATCCTTACTTACTCCATACCATACCGGACCCCACCCATGACCAAACGAATACACACACACACATACACACACATTGTAATTTTATTCGCTCGCACGCACGCACGCACACACGCACGCACGCACGCACGCACGCACGCACACAGTGTCACACACACACACACACACACAGACAAGTGGCCCTGGGAGTGTGTTGAGCGTTTTCCTGACATTTGCGTAAATGCCAGCGAATGAACGCAGTGAACGCAGCAGGACAGCCTGAAGAGGACAGCCGGTGATGATGGGACACACACACACACACACACACACACACACACACACACACACACACACACACACACACACACACACACACACACACACACACACACACACACACACACACACACACACACACACACACACACACACACACTCTTTATAGCTATTCACATTTTCACTGCCTGCCACCTCTGTTTCCTAATGACAACTGCCTGCCACCAACACACACACACACACACACACACACACACACACACACACACACACACACACACACACACACACACACACACACACACACACACACACACACACATAGGGCCATTGACAGCTGGACCCTGGGACAATGTAATTCGAAAGGCCCCCCCACCTGCAATATAGTACTACGTATGTACTACTAATGACGAACCAATTCTGGGCCCCCCCTTTCTCCCTCGTCCTGGGACAAACCGCCCCGCCCCTGTTGGCTCCCTTGCAAACACAGAAATAGTAGTTCAGATACACCGTGCTCTTCCGTGTAGGAGACACTGACGAAGGCAACAGCCGAAACGTTTGTCTACACTTCTGCTGCTATGTAAATAATAAAAAATTAAAAAGAAGAAAAGAAGAACCCGAGTGCGATCCACTTTTTCACCTCCCTTGCAAACACATACATTTTTTATTTGTGCCCCCCCCCCCTTTAATTTGCAATGGCACACCTGCATGTGCACCATCATTTCCGCACTAAGTGACGGTTAGGGACACCCAGTCAGCTCAGTAGGTTGAATCACTGTATTGTCATGCTGTTCCGCCTGTTATATTGGTCTATCATTGAGACCCATTCATTCACACACACACACACACACACACGCACACGCACACGCACACGCACACGCACACGCACACGCACACACTCACACTCACACTCACACACACACACACACTAAAGTGATCATACATACACACACACATATAGTAGCATTCAAACCGTTCCCCCTTCTGCTACTTTCCCAACTGGACCGTTTTTTGGACAACACATCTGCGTTCTCCTTACTCCGTCTGCATCTTCTTTGTTCATGTTTCTTCATGTTTCTCAGTGGGCTGGGATGCGGACGTGAGACACAGTGATTCAGCCACTCAAGAGGAAGATGAGTATTCAACAGTATGACGAAAGAAGCTTCGGAAACAGACACCAAAAACAAAAGGTTATAGTTCTTTTCATTTTCAGTCCAACTCAGTATGTGTATAGCAGGGGTGGGGAACCTTTTTCATTCCACTCAAATTCATCCGAGGGCCGTAAAAGTTCTCAGAGGGGTGTACTATGAAAAACCACGATTTCCCCCTGCACTTTAGGCCGTTAATGCCAGCCACCTTTGAAACAAACCCCAACCGCCAACCGTATCTCGTGCCATTCGTGAAATATTTACGAAAAAACAGAACAAGTCAACTGTAAGCTTCATGGTGCCGTCACGAGAGCCTCGTTTGTCGTGGTTGGGTGATTTAAGGGGGAATTGACTTGGGGTAGTTTGGTTCTGGGGGGAAGAATAATGGGGACGGACGTCAACAATCAAGTGTGAGTGAAGGGTAACTGGAAACGGGACTCACTAGTTTCATACGGTAATCAAACATTTCAAACAGGCAATTTAGGGTTAGGGTTAGGTTTAGGTTTAGGGTTAGGGTTAAGGTTAAGGTTAGGGTTAAGGTTAATGACAACGTTGGAGGAAGGGAGAGATGACATGAAGCTGACACGACGACAGGGCTCCCCTCCCGGAATGCACGCTGCTTGGGGGACTCACGCTCTCTCTCTCGCCCTTTCTCTCACCCACTCTCTGACTCTCGTAGCCTACGGACGACAGCGAGCGTTGCCCAACCACGAAAAACGAGGCTATCTCGTGACGGCACCACGAAGCTTACAGTTGATTTTTTCGCGAGACTGGGCTCCACCCCCGGAAACAGCCCTCGAGACACATCCCTGGGGCCTCATTTATCATCAGTTCGTAGAATGTCTTCTAAATTGTGTCTTAGGAGTGAAATTTAGAATGTTCGCAAGTACAGAAAAATCGGGATTTATCAAACGTGCGTTGGCTGCTCCTACGCACAAGTCTGCATGATAAATCCCACACCTTCCAAATCAGTGTGCATGCGCGCATTCAGGGTAATTAGCATCCCGAAACGCCTCCAAGTAACCATATATGGTATTAAAATATATTCAAATGCCATGTTAATTCGAAGGCGCCACCCTGTTCGGACACACATGAACACACGCGGACACACGCGCCAGTCGAAGTGCTGGCGGGAAGTGCGGAGATAGAACCGTTTCTGTGGCAGAAGTGGAGGTGCTCTCGACAGGAGGAGGACCGTGTTTCAAAATAAGTAAAAGAAGGAGACACACATGAACGAAAACACTGTAAAATAGCACACTGTCATGTCATTCAAAGCAAACTGTAGCTTGCACGGTCAATATTATTTGCTATTTCGTGTTTCTTCCACTCACACGCATGGTCTGAGGTGTGCGTAGATTTAGGCACATTTCTACGTTCAAGTACATGTTCATAAATCCCACACTTTGCTCAGGAATGATCGCACGCACGCTTTACGCACAGATCTGTGCCTAAGAACGCTTGATAAATGAGGCCCCTGGTGTATAGTACAGGGCTTTTAAAACAACTATAGCCCGATTCAGATGGGACTTTACCTAGTTACCTATGAACCCCCGGTAATTCGGAGTAATTACGGAGAATGACTGAGTTCTTAGTCCTGTGCGAATGTGCCATGTCCGTGATTTGTGAGGTAATAATTCCGCCGCGAATTACCTACTGTATTTCGGCGAAACACTGACGTCCTGAGGAAATTTCACATAGGCGCGCCATCTGTACCCCCTTGTAATGTCTGTGAATTGAGTAAATAACAGACGTTTATTAATCCCGTCCGAATGTGCCCCGAGAAATCACGGAGGTCCGGGGGTAATTGCAAATTACCAGGGGTCCATAGGTAATATTTATCCTGTGCGAATCGGGCTTATGTTAGCTATACTATTATACTGCCGGATCTGGAACCGGATCTTGGATCCTGTACATCTCTAGTAATATCATGCAT
>NC_085857.1:20012048-20044548 GCF_034702125.1 Engraulis encrasicolus
CTAGTGGGTGTCCTGAGTCACTAGCCATTGCGCTATTGTACTAGCCACAAATGTTTCTTTATTCTTTCTGACACTGTACGTATACTGTACATCTAACCTTAAAAGATAAATAGCTAAAGTGGGAAATTGAGCGCATATCTTTATACAGGTACATGGAAATCAATAACAAAAAAAAGAGAAACTGAGCTATTTTAAACTTAAATAGAAACAATTGAAGAGTTCAGATGCAAAATCCCCTAACTCCATTTCTGAAGACCTGCACTTATATATTTTTAGAGAACCCTGTTGTTGGTTTGGTTTACATTTATGTACTTGATAATACATATAAATAGTTATATTACATAAATAAAATTAAAAAATATGCAATTTTGATAGCTTTGTATTAAATAAAAATGAATTAAGATTATTTTCTGAAAAGGCACTTAGGGGGTTTTGCATCTGAACTCTTGATGATACACAAGGGGCAAACAACTGAATATAGGTTACTCTCTCATTTTATACTTAATTATCGGCTAATGACACTGAAATTATGCTAGTCACTGAAATTGGCTAGTGACACTGAAATTATGCTAGTCACTGAAATTGGCTAGTGACTCTGAAATTATTACCACTCACAGCCAAGTTTTACCAGTATTTGGCCGGTTGGCAGGTGCCAAATGTCAATCCCTGGGATAGTCTACTGTATGATTTATGTTGAATGTGGGTGTGAATGTGGAGAGACTCTCAGCCTCGGTCTAATGGCACACCTTAAGACTCTTTTGATACGTGTGCTTGTTTGTTTCAGCCACGTCCATCCCAGACAGATTTAGGTATATTGAAGCCATTGAAACTGTCCCTCCTGCAGGCTGGGCCGATGACAATTTTGGCCGGGCCCGGGACAAAGTCATCTGAAGCCCCCCCCCCCCTAATCCAATACATGCAATGTACTGAAAACCCATATCTGGGTCTCCCTTCTCCCTGGGCCCGGGACAACGGACCACTTTGCCCCCCCACCCCTGTAGGCAAGGAAAGGAAAGGAAAGAAAAGCAGGCAGGCAGGCAGGCAGACAAGCAAGACAGACTTAGCCACAGTCTGTAAACAAACACCGATGTAATCTTGTGATGCTAGTCAAAGTCAGCCCACAAACGGTGCAGAGGAGGAGGCCGCGATGCACGCAAGGGGCTGTCGAAACACGACTACAGAAAGCCTCCTCTCTCCTTTCCCTCCTACCTACCTCCATGTCTCCGTAGACAGTAAATGTTGCAGTGTTCGTTCATCAGAGAGCGCGACCAACACTGTGGGTGTTATACATTCAACTCTCTGACTGTTGAATTAACACTGTAAACATGTACTGTGTGCCTACCTCCACCACCACACATACAGTATTTTTCATCCATTTTGCAGGGCTGAACGGTGCCGGGTAGGTGGCACTGGTTTGCTGTGTGGGTGGATGGAGAGTAGAGCAAAACCCTCCTGCTGCCCAGGTTTCCGAGATTCCTTTTTTGTCTCCGCTGTTGGTTCTCTCTCTCTCTCTCTCTCTCTCTCTCTCTCTCTCTCTCTCTCTCTCTCTCTCTCTCTCTCTCTCTCTCTCTCTGCCTCCCTCCCTCCATCCATGTACTGTTGGGCTTTTAAGTTCCTTCTGAGCCTTTTACATCAAACGCACACTGTGGCCCACTGAAGGCCCTTTGAAGTGCAGAGCCCAGTCGAGGCCATCTCTCTCTCTCTCTCTCTCTCTCTCTCTCTCTCTCTCTCTCTCTCTCTCTTTCTCTCTCTCTCTCCTCCAACACCACCACCACCAACACCATACTGCTGCTGCTGCTTCTGCTTCTTGGTTTCTCAGAACTGAGAAAAGAGAGGGCCGCCCGCCTGCCGTGAATGTAAAATAAATACCGAAATGGTGAATGATGGGAAAGTCTTCAATAAAATAAAAGGGGGGCTGGTTTCGGTTGCCTGGCCCTGGTGCACTGTCAATATCTGCAGTTATCCAATTCTGGGGGGTCGGTGGGCCTTGTCTGGTGTTTTGATAAGCTAGGCACATTAAACAGTTAGAAAGCAATTATGTGTGTAGCCTACTTCACCATCTTGATCCATTGAAATATAAAACAGTGCATTCATTCACAGCACAGTGTGCACATCCGTAATCCGAAAATGTATATTTCAGATACATCCAAAGCTGCTCCGTGAGAATCTATAAGTGTGTGGTTTTATCTGAACCAGAAACATAACTGCCTCTACAAGTTGTAATAAAGTGGTATGGTCACTCAGGCAGCAATGTTCTAATTCTTCGGTGTCACCCACATTCCGCTTTGCCTTAGTGTTGACGTAATGCTTGAACGCGCGGGCGCAAGGACCATGCGGAATGCGCTGGGACTGTGTGGAGGCTGACTGCTTGCCTTCCCATCTCATTTCTTTTCATTGAGCAAATCCGCAAGAAGTCGACTGCTGAGAGCTGAGCTGCCTGCCTGTGCCCGCACACTTATTTTATTCCAGGGAAGTAGAACTTTCTGTGCAAAAAAAAACAAAAAATGGTCCGAAGTGTCCGGCAACGAAAAGAGGTGAAAACCGAGGATGTCTTTTTGGACTCGGAGACGTCTACGGATCAGCATGATTTTGAGATGGCTTGTCCCTTCAATGACGTCTTCAACTCCAGCGATTCCCCCATGGACCAGATCGGCACTTTTCTTAAAAATGTGCAAGTGTTATTAGAGGCTGCAAGTTACATTGAAAGTGCAGAGAGGAGAGATGGAAGTAAGTCGCCCTCTTTATTTGAGATCATGTGTGGTGACTTGCCGCTTTAACACAAACAAGACTTTCATTGTCGACTCAGACAACAAAGGACTGGAGTTCAACGAACTAGGCGCAATCATCTAGGAAAGGCGATAAGTAGACCACACGTCCAACTGTTCGGATGTGCAGTGCATTAAACTATAAGCACACACATTAAATGTAGGTTAGATAGCCTGCCCTGGGGCGCGTATGCTCTGGCGCAACGCACAAACATCACGCTATTTCCCATGGAATCACATTTCTTAGTTGGCTATTTCAACAATAGATGCCACCTGACATTCAGTAAGCTAAAAAGGGGTCGTTGTGTACACAGGTGGTGAAAACTGCATTGCTGTTATTCTCTAGTCCAAGATATTACTCATAAATAACATTAGATCTAGGTATATCTTTGTGATGGTTTTGTTTTTTTGATTGATTTTGAAATACATCGTGGACGTTATACAGGCAAATGCGCTCGTTTCTTTCTATGCGTAATTGTTTATTTAGATGAGATTTTGCCGTCGATAGTCTGTCACGCGAGGCGTGCAAAGTCCTGCACAGGAGGTGAATTAAGTTTTTGGTTTCTGTATAGTCGTGTAGGAGTCTACAGTGTAGCCAAATGTGAGGGTTAATCATTTGGATATGTTCCAAGGGTTAAAGTGCAGCCTAATGTTGAAGTGGATTATTTGTCTCGAGTCCTCTCGCGCTTTGCTGATCTGGCGGATAAACTTGCAAATAAAATGGGATCCATTGTTCGGATATAATCGGACGAAATAAACGTTTGGTCGGAGGATGGAAATATTGGACTATTAAAATTGCATGTCATGGGCTGTTAGGAGCCTGCCGTCGCGTAAAGCGAGACATTGGTTTCTGAACCGCTATATATTTACGCATCATTATATTTACCAATTGGACGTGTTTAGCGTGTTTCGTTTTCTTCTGAACGGCTATAAACCCAGTTTTTGACCTAAAAGTGTCTTCCACAGTCAGAGAACTCTTCTCACGTCAACCCACTTGTTCGGCCAACTCAGAGAGCCAATTGTTTGCTTCCTGATATCTGGGGGTAGCCACATGGTTTCCACATGGCGCAAATTCTCCTGCCATGATTGGCCCAAAGCTACTTTGTTGCCACTGCTTACCAGACTCAGTCACCAATCACACGGCTCTGTAGGGATGACGACATGTGTTGCTGGGCCTGGCATTGCATGGGTAGTAGAGTCGCTTCTCTGGAGTCCTCAGGGATTTCATGGGTGTTTATGCAGTTGGTTTTTTGTGTGTTCATGCTTCGTGTGAGCCCAATGTATGCAAAGCACTTATCTCATGCATATACAGTTGCTGAATGTGACAAGTCTGAGTTTAATCCATTGTTTGAAGCGCCCTATCGACATTTGGCTGGCGCGTTGTACATTTTCGGCACAGTTTTTACCTTCGAAGGAAGCAACTGTGTTCCTTTGGTCTGACATTTAGTTTTAATGTGCACTGTCTGTCATTGATTATAAGTCTAACCAACCGTGAGTTTGAAATTGAGTGAAAGTGCATGATGGCCAGATGAATTTACCAGTCACGGGCAAGCTTGTGCCATGTTATGCTGGAGCTGTCTCGTGCGCAATGACTCCATGTCCCATAATGCTCCGCGGCGGGGGCTCATCTCCTCCTCTCAGCTGAGAAGCTAGGTAAACAAACTGGGGGAGGAGTGAGAGCAGGCAGCAGGGACTTTGCAGGCTGTGGGCTTTTTGGGGGATCTTTTATATCGTTTATATTCTTTTTTTACGATTTGTAGTTGTCTGTTTCCTACACCCTTTTAATACTTTGATACTTCGACTTCGAGACTTGTAACAGCAGAACTCCGCCTGAATTTGTTGCAAGGAGGCTAGCTAGCTTGCTCGTCGGCAACAAATACCCTAGACCTAGACGTTAGTTAGCTGCATATTTTTTTGCAAGGTATTCGATTTTAACAACCAGCAAATACAACAGCATTTTAATTTTCACAAGTCTCAGATTATAGACAGCAATATTTATCCCTAAAATATCGATATCAGCCTGTCGCCTCAGTAATAATTCTGCCCAGTCGCTAACTGTATCAGATCCAACACGTATCGTTAGCTCCAGCAGAATGACGACGGGTGTACAGCTGATTAATATCCAGAGGTTATTGGAAGCTGCGGAATATCTAGAAAGAAGAGAACGAGGTATTGTTTCATTCAGTGTTGTCATATTGTTGTCTATTAAGAAGCTTTGATACTTGTTTGTCAGCCTCAAAGTCGAGGTGCGCGTGCAAGAAACTGTGCTTGTGTTCCATTATTCCCAGATGAAGGGGGAAAATGTATTCGGTGTCTTGAGGTGTTTTATAACAAAATGTCAGACGTTGGAGTATATGCCATATTCAGCATAATCGTTGTTTGTCTTTTGTCCAGTACTTTTTTTGTAATACATTCTCTTCCTCAACAGAATGCGAACACGGATATGCGTCGACGTTTCCATCTATCCAGAACACAAACTATCAAAGACAGCGAAAGTTTCGAAACAAAAAGTTCAACAATAACCACAACAGGTAAGTCGATGTATCAACTGTATCATGTTTTACCACATAGAAATAACACTCGTATAGCCTACTTGAAAGCTTATTTGTGACAAGCCAACCCTGCCTTTCTGATTGAGTGTCATACTGTCATCGATGTTGACCGAGCTACAACACCTTGACTGTGACATTTTACACTTAGACACAAAAACAGTCCACAAAACTGGTAGGCTTAGCCAGTGGAAATGCAGGAAACACCTCTAGTTCTGCAATACTTGTTTTATTTATGCATTCCCTTGTTTATCTGACCATACAAGTGCATACGTGAGCGCTGTTTGCTTCGCTTTTGCGCTCTGGGGGAGGGGTGGCTCACCGCTTCAGTTGGCTCTCATCAGCTGATTGTCAAAGCGACTGCAGCATGAGCGTTAGGGGCCGGTAAAAATTACATCATTCGACATGTGACGAATACTTGTTTTTTTGCCCTTCCCTATGTTTGAATTGTGACAATGCTGGGTTTGGCGGATATTGTGTTAACAGCATACGGTGATTAGGCCTACTCCTTGTTTCTAATGGTATTACTACAGCATTTCGTCCGCTCGGTTTACTCAGACGACAGGGAATTTTAAGCACGCCCCTTGCGGACTAAAAGCTCTTAACGGCATGTGTTTTCAGCCAGCTGACAAGGTGAACACGCGCTGGCAACAGTCGAATGTGGTGTGGGGACTGAAAATATGTGCAATGTATTGCATTTTTAACCAGACATTGCCTACATTAGCTCCGTCGATAACCTATTAGGACTTGACGGTTTTGCTTAGAAGGCATATTACGCACAGGCGAAGACCCGCTATTTCAAGTCACACGGGCGAAGCTTGTTTACAGACCGTTTTTTTTTTTCACTGGCAAGATGGAAATGTTTTTTTTGGTCATTGCCTGAAACGAAACCATTCGACAGTTTCGTATCTTGGTCATAACACGACGGAAGAAAAAATGCTTGCAGGACGTTCAGCTTGGTCAATGTCCTTCCTTGCCATTTGTCAAAACAAGACAAGATTAACCCCTTGTCATTGACGAGTCTTTCCTATCGCGACCGTGCCGTGTTCTAATAATATAGCTCGGCTATTGGTGTCACCGTGTGTTATAGCCTAGTCACTCACTCACGCCACCCCAAAGCCCTTTATCTAAACACTCGGCCGAAATAGGAGTGGGGAAGGAAGGAAGTCTTTAAATGAACGCATTGTGTAACCTTTTCAGCTCCCGAGAAAACAAGGGGGGAAAATTTGTCCTCCTGTACGTGTCGCAGTGAGGTTGTTTATTATTTTCTTGCAAAGCGTTTTTTTTGCGCTCGCGCGTGTGTATGAGAGAGCGAGCTGCCTTGCAGCAAGGGTAGGCGATGGCGTTGGATGCTGCTACTTGCAGCAAGCAGGTCGTCTCGTGTTTATTATCCCAGCACTGGCTAGATTTATTATAGCTTTCAGTGGCCGATGCAGGGGTCTGTTGGAGGCGTTTATCAGTAGTCATAAAGGACACGTTATCAGGTCTTCAAGCCTCGCCTTAAAGGCAGATGCGGCTGCAGAGACTGGGGCAAGAACCCACCCCCACTCCCCTCCAGAATAAATAAAGAAAAGCCATATCCTGTCCATCAGCGAGCATAGGCAATGCACACATGCACAGCAAGGTAACAAGATTCAGCTGATAGATCCATCAAGATAGGTTTCACTACCTACAATGCAATAAGACCCCACTCGTTCGTCAACTCGTCCCTTTCGGCCACCCTCGCAGCATGAGGGTGTATTGTGTGTCACCAGAGCCTTGCATGAGATTATGAGTTTTAGAACAAAAAAAGATTCATCATTTTGCGGAAAGAAGGACAACAAACGGTGACGGGCGATGTGTGTGTGTGTGGTTTCAGCGGCTTCACATCAGCTGCCCCCTAGGTTTGTTTGTCGACTTTCTCTCTTCGCTTCCCCCCTCTCTCTCTCTCTCTCTCTCTCTCTCTCTCTCTCTCTCTCTCTCTCTCTCTCTCTCTCTCTCTCTCTCTCTCTCTCTCTCTCTCTCTCTCTCTCTCTCTCTCTCTCGGCTCGACACAGCTCCGCACGCATGCGCATGCTCTAACTCTTGTATCTGGGAAGAAAAATCCACCACGTGGCCGTAAGCTTCCCCCCGCTCTATGATGATGTTGTTGTTGTTTGTGTTGGGGCTTTTTTTCCCCTCCTTCCTCCTGTTTTTAGTGAGGGCTTTATAAAGGCACATGCAGAGAGAGAGAGAGAGAGAGAGAGATAGAGAGAGAACAGTTACAGAAAAAATCTGAAAGAGGAGGAGAGATGAATAGATACAGAGAGATGGAGAGTGCTAACTGAGGGATAGGTTGAGAAAGAAAGGATGAGACGGCAAGAGAGAGAGAGAGAAAATGTGGACTAGATATTGCATTTTTGTTCTCACCCGTCACATGGTTCTTTCCTGCTACCGTGCAAAATGCAGAACACACAGCCGCCACAACCACCACCACCATCAACCAATACCACATCATCATCATCATCATTGTCATCATTTAGCGCTCACTCAACCCTCTTTTTTTCTCCTCCCTCTCTCTCTCTCTCTCTCTCTCTCTCTCTCTCTCTCTCTCTCTCTCTCTCTCTCTCTCTCTCTCTCTCTCTCTCTCTCAACCCTCTTGCTTCCTCTCCCACCCTCTCTCTCTCTCTCTCTCTCTCTCTCTCTCTCTCTCTCACACACACACACGCGCACCATCCAACCCCCAGCCCTGGCCTGGGTTTTGCCGAGCAATTCGCGTCCTCTCGTGCAGAAGAAAAATGACAGGCCATTAGGTCAGCCTTAGGACACTGACTGGAGAAGAGAAAAGAAGAACAGCAAAGTAAAGAAATGGGGAATGAGGAGGAGGAGGAGAGGGGGAAGAAGAACAGCAAAGTAAAGAAAGGGGGAAAGAGGAGAGGAGAGGGGGAAGAAAAACAGCAAAGTAAAGAAATGGGGAAAGAGGAGAGGAGAGGAGAGAGGAAAAAAGACAGCAGAGCAATGATGATGATAATAATAGTCCACCGTTTGAAAAGGGGTTGCCTGCCTGCCGTGCCTGTAAAAACTAGTGGCAAAGACATTATGCCGTATGCCAGGGACACAGGAAAACCAGACATGCTCCTGCACATATCCTTGTTCATGTGCACATAAGCATGCATGCACACACACACACACACACACACACTGCATACACATGCATACACATGCATATGCAAATACACATAAGAGAATATGCACTGGCAAGCCAGCGTGCATGCATTCAGAAACACGTGGTAAAAATGCATAGAAACAAAACCATGCACGCACGCACGCACGCACGCACGCACGCACGCACGCACACACACACACACACACACACACACACTAACAAACACACGGTGCACAGGAAAAAAAATGCATTGCCCATTCCCTCACCAATATGCTGAAGCACAAGTGTGCGCGCTACACACACACACCTCAGCCCTTGCAGCTGGCCCAGGCAGCAGCCAGCAAGGCAAGGCCCCCTGCTGTGCCAGTTTGGGTACATTAGAAGTGGCCATTTAAACCAGTAGCTCGATTCAGCTTGCTCTTGCGCACAGTTGTGTGTGTGTGTGTGTGTGTGTGTGTGTGTGTGTGTGTGTGTGTGTGTGTGTGTGTGTGTGTGTGTGTGTGTGTGTGTGTGTGTGTGTGCCTGGTCATGTCCTCCCTGCAGTTGTGTTCGCCACACAGGGCCTCCTTACACCACACTACACTACATCCTTAAAAGCCTCCCCTCTCAGCCTGCATTATTCACACTGCGCTGGCTACACTCAGCACGGGGCTCCATAGGCGCCCTGCCTGGCCCTACTCTCTTCTTCCCCATGCCTAGTGCCTAGTGCCACTGCTGTCTCAGCTGAGCAACGTGGAGAGCAGGGGCTTCTCAAATTCTGTTTTCAGGCCGATCAGAATGGTGCCAGTGCCCGCTCCCGCACTAGTTGCGTTCGGAACTAAAGTGCTGCGTACCTGCGAACTACCTCCCGCGTTCATTCCGGGATACCCCTTTTTCTCGAAAACATTGTTGCTAACCAGTTTGTAACCACTTAGTAGGTTGTCAATGGGAAATTGCATTGCAACCAAGTAAATTGCTAACTTGGTTAGCAACAATGTTGTCGAGAAATGCACCCCTGATGTCCATGTTTGTTGTCGTCACGGTTTGCAGGGGGGAAAAAACAAGAGAAGGGAATGTCCAGACCTGCGGCGTACACGATACACACCATCCGGTTTGAGATTAGGTTCGGGAATGGCCTACCGGCACGGTTCTTAAATATTTTTGGGGGGCATTTTTGCCTTTATTTCGATAGGACAGTATGAGAGGCGACAGGAAGTGAGTGGGAGAGAGAGATGGGGAAGGATCGGCAAATGACCCGGGCCGGAATCGAACCCGGGTCGCCGGCGCAGTAACCCAGTGCCCTACAGTTAGGCGACCACTCTACCAGAGATTCTTTAAGTATATAGAGATATGCCAACATAATAGGTTTCTATGGGCACCTAACGTGACCAGGTTCCGGTCTGCCTAAAGGGGCGTGTCATAATGCTCCTAGCATTGAATAGAACAGTCCTCAGGTCTGCCTAGGTCTGCCTAAAGGGGGATTTTCCCCCCTCCCCCTTGCAATAATAGAACCCGGAAGCAATGGGCCAATGGAACCTCTCTCTCTCTACTCTCTCTGACTCTACTCTACCCCACCTAGTGTGCCCTGTCTCACAATCATGTCACAATCCTATTTAGTCATGCACAATCCTATTTATCCATATACATCCATATATTTCAGTCAGCCCTGGCATTGTTTCCCCTGCTTGAGTTGTGCTGCAGCAGCATGTCCATCTTGGCTAAACGGGCTTTGTTGCCCCTCTCCTGTCTGCCCTCCTCCTCGCTTGCAAAGAAGCATGCAAAAAGCTGCAGCGTCTTTTATTTTTTATTATAATTTTTTTTAAAGAACATGGCTAGACGGTGCACTATTTACCGTAAATAACGCAAACTTGCACTTGGGAGTGTCAGGGTCAAGTCGGACATGACGGTGCAAAAAAAAAATAAAATTGGCGCAACAAAGAGTTTTTAGTTGGGTACACCAACATGAAAAGACCCAGAGTGTAGGGCCGAGTACGCTTGAATATTTTCTGGAGGGTGCAGGAGAGCCACTGTCTCCCAGGGCTACCTCTGGCACGAGCCGCCCGGCAGCACGCTTCTCTCAGCACGAGGCGAAGGCCCTGCGTGCGGCCAGCAGCAGTGTGGCCTGGCCTAGCGACAGGAGGGCGAGTGGGGGGGAGTAGGGGGCACGGCTATGGGGTCAGCACACGCCTCGCGCAAACACATACTCCTCTTCACCTCTCCTTTCTGCTCCCTATTCTCCTTTACTCTCCTATTCTCCTTTTATATCCTTTCGGCTCCCTATCTTTCTCCATCTCCTTCTCTTCTCCCCGCACATTCTCTCTTCTCTCCATCTCTACTTTTCTTACCTCTGCTCTCTTTTTTTCCTCCCCCATTTTCATCCTCTCCATGCCTCTCTCTTTCCTCTCATCTGTCCACCTCTCTCCTCTCCTCCTCACTTCTCCCCACCACCCTCTGCCCTGCTTTCCTTTCCTTTCCTCTCATCTCCCGGCCTCTCCTCCTTTCCTCTTCACTCGTCCCCGTCTTTTCCCTCACCTTTCCTTTCCTTTCCTTTCATCTCTCCTCTCCCTCCCACTCTCCTTATCTCCCCCTCTTTCTCTTTCCTGTCCACTCCACCCCTCTCCTCTCTCTTTCTTTTTTTTCTCTCTTTCATCTTCTCTTCTCTTCTCTTCTCTTCTCTTCTCTTCTCCTCTCCTCTTCTCTTCTCTTCTCTTCTCTTCTCCTCTCCTCTTCTCTCTCTCCTGCTGGACGGGCTTTAATTAACGGCGGCCTCCTGCCGCCACGGAGGATGGCTAGTAGCGAGGAGGTGGTGGTGGTGATGGTGGTGGTGGTGGTGGTGGTGACACAGGAACAAGAGCCAAGAGGAACCAGCTGGGTGGAGGCCTAGGGGTCAGGGGTGCATTTCTCGAAACCGTAGTTGCTAACTACTTTAGCTACGTTAGCTACTTTATTACGACGTTACGTTGCCAACTTTATTACTATGTTAGCTACTTTGTTGTTTGCAATGCAATTTCCCCATTGACAACGACCCAAGTTGCTAACTGGCTAACAACTACGCTTTATGGAAATGCACTGGTAGTGTGACTGATTTAGGCTTACTAGGGGAATAGGTGCAGCACCAAGGCCTACACCCTTATTGGGGAAGAGAGACAGAGGGGAGAAAGCAAGAGAGGGGACAGGCCTGAACATGTCGCCCTACGACCTGCACGTGCAATGAAAAGAATTTGGGTGACTCATGGTCGACACCACACGACAGCCGAGACAAACAAACGCCACACACAGACTTGCGTGCGTGCCTACACACACACACACACACCCAGCCACACAGACAGACTTGCACAAACAAAGAAAATATTCTCATGAACTATTGATGAGTGTGCACACCTCTTTTGCATACTTTGACAGGAAGGAAGGTGGGCAGGCAGACAGGCAAGCCAGTAAGCAATGCAGGACAAGGCAGGCAGGAAGGCAGGAAGGCAGGCAGGTTGCAATTTTAGTATTTCACCAGAAAAACCTGCAGGGCCCTGCCTGCCTGCCTGCCTGCCTGCCTGCCTGCTTGCTTGCCCGTTCCTCTCGTTACTTGAATAATTCATGCCATAATAGTCCAACAGGAAATGAATACGGAAATAAATTGAAAAATGTGTACAGCTACACTGCAGCACCCACCAATTCATTGCAATCCCCTGCACCCCACGCTCTGTTGTCAACTTTATTTAATTTATTTTTCTCCTCTTTCTTTCTTTCTTTCTTTCTTTCTTTCTTTCTTTCTTTCTTTCTTTCTTTCTTTCTTTCTTTCTTTCTTTCTGTTTCTTCCTCCTGCAGGTCCACACACAACGAGCTGGAGAAAAACCGGTGAGTGACTCTTTTTTTATTATTGTATTCTTGTGTTGTGTTAAAAACTCTGAAAAGGTGGTTCGTCTGCCCTGCCAATATGCTCCAAGAATAACAATTTATTTTTTCCATCTCCTGGATCATCATCTTGTTTCTCCAAATAAAGTTGTTGTTTTTTGGAGCGTACAACTAGCCATCTTCCACTGTATTGCCACTGTCATCTACCTGCAAAAAATGACTTTTGATAATGTGTACCTACTGCTCAAAAAACGTGTTAAAACCTCTACAAAATGGCTGCCTACAATAGTGGCTAGTCATAGTGCACGGTGGCAATGCCTTCCTGCTCTGCCCTGACCCTATAGGGCTGGGCAGGGCAGGGCGAGGGCAGGGCTGGCTATAGCAACCCAGTGTGAAGATGCACATACTAGAAACAGGAAGTGAGCATGCAGCAGGACTGGATACGTGCACACACACACGCTCAGTAGAGACACGCACACGAAAAGAACTAGTGAGTAAATATTTGTGTGTGAGTGTGTGTGTGTGAGTGAGAGAGAGAGAGAGAATGAGAGAGAGAGAGAATGAGAGAGAGAGAGAGAGAGAGAGAGAGAGAGAGAGAGAGAGAGAGAGAGAGAGAGAGAAGAGAGAGAGAGAGAGAGAGAGAGAGAGAGAGAGAGAGAGAGAGAGAGAGAGAGAGAGAGAGAGAGAGAGAGAGAGAGATTAGCATTTGGACATTGGTGGTGTTATTCTGTGCTTTATCAGCAAAAAAACCCACCAAAGGCTAAATGAATAGTAGCAGGGCAGTATTGTGTGTTCCTTATTAGGTTTCAGATCCATTTTATTTGACGGCAAAACAAACACCTCCACACACTCACATAGGCACACGGTACACATATTTCTCTCCCTCACTTTCTCTCTCTCATGCACACACTCCCTGTCTCTCAAACACACTCTTACAGGCACGTACACATACTGTACGCTCTCTCTCTTAAACACACACACACACACACACACACACACACGCACAGTCATAAAAAAAGCCCCAGAGAGATATCAGTTGTGCAACAGGTCGGTCGTTCTCTTTCAAAAGCGAAAGTAAGATGTGACCCAGTTTCTGCTAATCTAAGGGCATTCCCTCCCCTCTCACCCCTCCCTCCCTCCCCTCTCCTCCCCCCTTACCTTGCTGTCCCCCTAGGTAGGCTGCCTCTGCACTAGGGCTCCAGCTAAGCAATCGTAGGCCAGGGTGAAGGAAGCAGCAGCTCCCTACTGCCCTACAAAGCAAAAAGGCAGTAACTGCACAGAGCTCCAAACTGAGTAAAATGACTTTAAAATGATACTGAAATCCAGTCTGAGTAGTTTTGGGGAGATTATGGACATGCAGCAGTTGTGTTACTTTATATTACCACCTTTTATGCAGATTAATGATTTTATTTAAATCTGAAATTTGATATATATGCCATTAAAGTCATAGTAACGCATTTTCCACAACAACGCAGTTACTGCCTTTTTGCTTTGTAGGGCAGCCTAGCTTTCTCCCCTTACCCCCTTCCTCTGCCGTCTGCCTATGTAAGCTGACTGTACTGCCCTACAAAGGCAAAGCACCGCAACTATGAAACTGAGAAAAATGCCGTCAACACATTGGTATTAGGTTGGATATAGCAGTTACTGCAAATTTGACATAGGAATATCTCAGAAAAAAAGACACATTTGGACCATAAGGTGTTGGCAAAGGAGATAAAGGATGTTTAATGAAGTCCCTTTTCAGTCTTGACTCAATTTTGTCAAAATGTGTAGCTACTGCACCTTTGTAGCAGAGAGAGTAGAGAGAGAGAGGTTCCATTGGCCCATTGTTTCCTGGTTCTATTATGGCCACCCTTAGGCAGACCTAGGCAGACCTAAGGACTGTTCTATTCATTGTAGGAGCATTATGACACGGCCCTTTAGGCAGACCGGAACCTGGTCATGTCAGGTGCCCATAGAAACCTATTATGTTGGCATATCTCTATATACTTAAAGAATCTCTGTTTGTAGGCTGTCTCTGCAGGCTGCCTGCTTCCGTAGGCCCTCTGTGCTGGCAGTCAGTGGAAGGCCAGGGGGATAAGCTTAGAGCTGGAGCAGCAGTGGCAGAGGCGGCTGGCTGGTAGTGCTGGTTGCCAGGGGTTTCAAATTGCATTAGCCCAGGGCTGCAGGGTTCGAAACCAGAGACAGCGTTTGAACGAGCGAGCTAGAAAGAGAGAGACTCTAGTGCCCTCCTTCTTGAGAAATGAAGAAATTGATAAGTAAGCGTACAAAAAACAGATTGTGTAATGTGAGCCAGTGCTAACGTAGATGCACACACACGCACACACGCACACACACACACACACACACGCACACACGCACACACACACACACACACACACGCAGACTGACACTGGTATGCTCCCTGGTATGTAGCCATAAGCAAAGTGCCACCCTGCTGCTAGCTTCTGGTGTGTGCGTTCTGCACCCAGCAGCAACTCATAACTCATTGCGTAAGCTCTTTTGTGCGGTGGCTCACAGCGTGTAGTAGACAAACATTTGCCCTGGCCAGTAAAGTAGAGCAGGGTCAGATGGGCCAGCGTTCCATTTCTCTCTCTCTCTCTCTCTCTCTCTCTCTCTCTCTCTCTCTCTCTCTCTCTCTCTCTGGCTCTCTCGCTCTCACATACACACAGGCGAGCAAACTGCTGCAGCTACTGCGGAGTTAAACAGACCCGTGTATTGTGTGCTGCATCACCCCCTCTTTACACACGCACACACACACACACACACACACACACCGGTGCATACACACCGACCTGAGGTGACTGTGTCATGGAGAAGACTCTTGGTGTGACACAATGACAATCGCAGTCAGGCTGCTGGGTCGAGTGGTTGAGCAAGTGGTCAATCAGTCCCTGATAAAATGAATGGAGTCACAGTTGTAGCTGTGCGTCCCGGCCGTCGGGGCCTACGACACCGAGGTCACAGTGACACAGAGACTAGTAAGGGTGTGTGTGTGCGCATTTTTGTCTTGCCTTATCGAGAAGAGATTTTTTGGACACCGTAATGCAGACAAAGTGTCGCCCGACCTTTTTTTTCCTCTTGAGTTGTAAACAAAATCCGTCCCATTACGCATGCATTTTTTTACTCGCAACGTTTTGGTTCCTCAGACCTTCTCCAGCTGAGAGTTTTCTTTGAGTTGTATAATTTAAAAACCCCAAAAAGGTATTTCACTGTCCCATACGTCACCGTCACAGTTTTGCAGTTAGATACGGTTTAGTTTCTTCCAAGAAACGTTCATGCACTTGTCAATGAGATTACATACAGAAAGCTGACTGATTTGGAAAACGAAAAGGAAACCCTTCCGTATCTGCTGCATATGCCACATGCCAACCCGTGAGTCTTACAACAGTGGTAGTTTGAGGGTGTGTTAGGTGCTTTTTCTAAACATACCCATGACATTCTCGACAAAGTTTTGTCTTGTCTCATCGACGACACTACAACAAAAACGAAAGCGCCGACAGACTTGTTTTTGAGTCGGGGAGAGAAAAAAACAAAAAGGAAACTCTTCATCACTCTCAACACTTGAGTTGGGCAGGAGTAGTAGGAAGACAGTGCAAGGGTGTGTGTGTGTCCTATGTGTGTTTTGGGTGTTGTTTTTGCTATAATTGTACATAGTTGTAATCACGCGACAGGCGTGGGTGTGGTTTTCATAGTAGTCTCGCGTGCCGCCAGCTCGGTAGACAATCCTGGTTTCGGTTGAAGAATGTTTTTTTTCCCCCCTCCTGTCCTGTGTTTGTGTGCGTACCTACCGTGTGTCTGTCTCTGACATAACCCCTGCCAAGGCCCATGGAGGGAGGGAGTGTTTGTATGCACATTGGCACGAGCCACACTGGCTTTTGTTGCTGTTGCTACGGCTGGAGCTATGTCAGAGCGGAGTTTTTGTCAAGCTCACGACACAACATGCAGGCTCGGTCTACTCTAAGCTAACCCTGCCCAAAATGTTTTTTTGTTGTCATGTTGTGTTCTGTAATGTCAATGTCCCAGTGGTTCTCAACCTTTTTTTTAACAAACGCCCCACCCGATCTCATCATAAGCCTGTCAACACCCCCCTTACTATTTAAAAAATGAAATGGACTAATGCCCCTCGATGGCAACTCAGCAACAACCCCCCACCCCCCCCACCCCCCCGCCTGTCTTCTTCTCAACGCCCCCTATAGGGCTCCCTCTGTAGAGCCCCCGTTGAGAAACGCTACATTACAGTAAAGCACTCTCCTCTCAGTCTCTGCTATCCAGAGCTGCACCCAGCTAGCATTCAAGCACTGGGCCCTGCAGAACTAAGTTGCCTACTGAAGAGGCATTGTTCAATGGAAGAATAAGTAATTTGGAGAAAAAAAGTATTTTTGCCATTCTGGAACATTCTGCCACTCTGTCCATTGTGACATATACAGGCTTCAACCTCCCCAACCCAATGCTATGTTATGTTGTGTAATGTAACGTTGATGCGGCCGTACGGTTGGTATTACGTTGTCATGCCCCATTGGCATTACAGTCGCGTGACTCAGCAGGGAGCATTGAGGTGTTCTGTTTTTGGCGTGGCTCGGCGGTGGTGTGCACAACTTCAATAAGGGCAGGTCAGGCAGGCAGGGAGGCGGGCGTGCAAGGCAAAGGGCTCGGTAAGGGAGGCAGGCGTGCAAGGCAAAGGGCTCGGTAAGGGTAAAAACATCACGGGAATTAAAAGGGCACATTACCAACTTGACCAGAAAATCCCGTTGCGTGTTAAATATAGAGCACACACACACGGGCATTTAGACAAGCAGGCCTTTGCCTATTCTTACTCCCTCTTCTTATACACTCCTTTTTATGGTCGTTGTCTTCCTCCCATCTGTTGTTTTTTTCTCGAATCTTATCTTTCTCTCATCTATTCTTCTCTTCTCTTCTCTTCTCTTCTCTTCTCTTCTCTTCTCTTCTCTTCTCTTCTCTTCTCTTCTCTTCTCTTCTCTTCTCTTCTCTTCTCTTCTCTTCTCTTCCTTTTGAGTCATGACGCCCGGCTCATGCCGGAGCTGGTGATGGCTGATAGCACCCACATGGTGTGCGGTGGCAAAACTGGCGCTGGGTGCCCGTGATAAGACACACACACACACACACACACACACACACACACACACACACACACACACACACACACACACACACACACACACACACACACACACACACACACACACACACACACAAAAGCACAGACAGCATGAGGCCAACTCTTTTTTTTCTCCCTTCCATGGGCTGACGTATGAGAAGCTCCACAGCGCATCTGTGGTGGTTTCATCCTTTTTTTTTTTTTTTTTTTAACCAAATATGGACATAAACAAAGCGGACCAGAATATTTTCTGTCATATTTTTAGGAGACTTCGGATCGTCAGTCAGTCAGTGACCTCATCCAAAAAAAAAAAAAAAAATGCAAATTGCCGTTTGTTGTCCACCACATGGTGACTGTTATTCTGAAACTTGCCTGATTTTTTTTTTTGTGTTACGGTAGGGACACATACACGCGAATTTGCGAACTTTGCCATTCATTCCTATGAGAGAGGCGATGGCAAGCGAACAGGAGCGAAGCGAAGCGAAATTATTAAAGAAAGTTTAATGTTATGCAAATGAGGTGCGAATTCGCCTGCCGCGGCCCAATCAAATCAACAACATAACTGTTCCATTCCATTTGATTCGCCGCGACAACCTGATGACAGTTGGATTTCGCCTCTCTTCGCTTCGCTTGCTTCGCCTCCTATGTGTCCCTACCGTCAGAGACCAAATGAGTCGAATGGAGAGACAGAATGAGTTGATGAGGAACAGAATTAGTCGCAAACAGATGAGATGAGTCAAAATCCAGACCACAGGTGTCGAAAGAGAAATTATAACATCTCAAATATAAGTCCTGGATGTACTGTACTCTTCAAAGACCTACTGGTGTCCGCACTGTTCTTTCTATGTAATATTGATGTACAAGACGACAAGTCTATATTTGAAGGGTTTATTTGCAAAACGGTGTATCTCCATTTTGGAAAATTTTGGGAAATTGACATTTTTGTACTGGGCATTAACTATCATGTTCATTCACTTTTTTTTCTCATCAGAGTATTTCTTGAGCTAATTGAAGGCAAATGACACATGTTTTGAAAATTTATTACGTATTATTATCAACTTAGGGTAAAAAAAGTGGTAAAAATGAGTGGAAACTGATACCCACATGCAGCATATCTGCCGTCATCCTGCCAAACAGCTTCAACCAGTTAGCAAAATAATTTTTCATGAACGAATGGAACCCTAGGTACAATACCTGATTAACAATAATCAATCAGATACATGAAATAGTAAAATTATGAGGTAGTTTTGTACACAATTACCGAACATACTTATTTTCTTTGCAAAGCGATATAAGCGACGCACAACGGCAGTTTTGGCCGCGTGTCCCCAGCTGTCGGTCCGATATTTCGGCATGGTAGTAGACCCATCATCGGAGTCGAGGACACAACTTCAACACTCGCCGTTTTCGCGGGTTTCTCGCCTGTTTAAACCCATCTCTTGGACCAATCGTGGTAGGCTATTCTCAATACAGTCTGGTGCTCTCTCTCTCCCTCTCTCCGTTTAACAACAGCCACTGGTTTCACCGCGGCTCCACCCCAAAAGCCTCCGATGTTGGTACTCGCGTTTGCAGGTCTACAGCTGTTGAACTCCGCTGCCTCGTGCGTAATGATGCTTGCTTATGGAGCTCATAAAATACGAAGTTTGCCGTTGAATTTTAATACTTTGTCGTCGTGTGCTGTGAGCACAATTTCAGTGATTTTTCCGGTCAGATCCTCTTTGTTTATTGCTGTCAGCTGACTGATGGTAGGTTAGGACAGTATAGCGCAGCTTCCCCACGCTTCTCATGTCGTCCGAGATTCAAATAGAATGCAACGTCGTTTTGCAAAGAAAGTGTTATGGCGAATACACCGTTTTGCAAAGAAAGTGTTCTGACAGATACACCGTTTTGCAACTTAAGTCATTTTAGATAGGTTTAAAAAGTATGTTCTCGAAATATTTGAATGCCAATAATTTGCACATAGATGAAATGACGTCTGAACAGTCATTTCCAATAATAAAATGCAAAAGTCGAAAATTGTCGTTTACACCGTTTTGCAAATAGACCCTTCATTTATCCTGCATGGTTTTTCCAGATATGCACGTCAGTGTTTCCCCCAGAATATTTGTTAGTCAAGGTGGTGGGGTGTTAAAAGTACATTTTATTTGGCTAAGCAACTTTAGAAATTACATTCACAACATGAAATATGTTACATAATATATCTTTTCAGGGGACCTAGTCAAGGTGGTAGGTGTTTCTTGTCAAGGTGGCCGCCTTAGCAATAAAGTGCTGGGGGAAACCCTGCACGTAGAACGTAAAACATGTTACTCCAGGAAGTAAAGGGTGGGCAATAAATTCTCACGCAGGCCCAGGCAACGGCAGCAGTGGAGGCGACAAAAAAGAAAAAAGAAAAACAGATCTAACATCCCGTAATTACAGTAATTAAATCCTCCCGTGCTTGTGCAAATTGCATGTGGAAAACACCTCAAAGTCCACATCCAAAATGTTGAGGGTGTGAAAATAGCGCATGGAGGCGTGCGAGAGAGAGAGAGGGAAAAAAAGAAAATAAATAACTGAGAATGAGAGATGAAAAAGATAGAAAGAGCGAGAGAATGAAAGAGAGAGAGAGAGAGAGAGAGAGAGGGTGAGGGAAGGCGTCGGCCTTGTCACTCTGTCTGGCGTGGCTGTGGCCGTGGCTATCTGTGGAAGGATCTGGAAGTGTGTGTGTGTGTGTGTGTGTGTGTGTGTGTGTGTGTGTGTGTGTGTGTGTGTGTGTGTGTGTGTGTGTGTGTGTGTGTGTGTGTGTGTGTGTGTGTGTGTGTGTGTGTGTGTGTGTGAGATGTGGTGTTTTGAGATCGGCAACCACAGGCTGTGATAACCCTGCCAACCCACACCGACAGGAGAGCAAGATGAAAGAGCTGCAGAAACCACATTCCACACACACACATACATGTGCGTACATAGATGCACGCAATCACACACACATATGAAGACACAGCCACGCACACAAGCAAATGCATAGACACACAGGCGTAAATGTGCACGTGCACACACGCACACATGCAGGTGAAGAGACACACTCACACACACACACCCACAACACACACGTCAAGCAAGAACACACTCACACGCACACACATTCACGCACACAGAAGTCCGTCATCCGTGTACACGCATAAAGGCGCCCACAGACACCCACAAGCACACATACAGTAAGTGGCGCGTTCGCACGCACATGGCTTTACTCACACACACTCACACCCATATTGCAAACAATAAAACACAACAGTGGTATTAACTACAAATGTCTTGCAGCTTGTCGCACTTGTTTTGCTCCAAGATTAACTATGCTTACTTTGCCCTTTTTTCCCCCCTCCTCTGCACAGAAATGTACACGTTTCTCTAGTGGCCTCTTGTCTACAGACTTGTTCGGGCATGTCTTGTTTGTTCTTGTGGTTACGTCATTAGTCATCTCACTCCTAGTCATAGAGTGCATCTTAATATGCGACGTTGCCTCCTCCACTTGCCTCCTCCACTCGCTTCTCGTCATGATGACATCACTGACAAAAGCATTATATTTCAATGTCTTGCAAAAGCTCAATTGTAGAGTCTTTTTCTCGTTTGCATTTGTTAAGGTGAATGAAAAACAGTCCCTCAAAAGTTGTTGTGGCTAGGCTGACAGCTGGGAAACTTTATCGTTTTCTCCACGGAGGAGGGGCCAGGAGGCGGGGCGAGGAGACAAGCACAAGTGGAGGAGGCAAGGTCACATATTAAGACGCACTCATAGTCCTCAACAGGGCTCTACATTAACACCAGCCAACCCGACCAAATGCTGGCGAAAATTCAGTTTGGCTGGTAAGAGAGAAAATTTGCAGTACTAGCAACTTCATAATCCATTAGTGAGTGTGTGTGTTTGGCTAGTAAGGTTAACCTCTACTAGCCATGTTGGCGATGAAAAAAAGTTTAGAGCTTCCACAGCTGCAAAAAACTATTACAATTAACTAACCACCATTTCTCAGTGCTGGGAAAAAAGACCATTCAATAGTTTGGACATGCATTCTCATTCAATATGGTTACTATTTGTATTCTGAAATGAATACTGGTGTGCTCCAGTGTTTTGAATGAATGGATGGGGCAAAGCAGGGGGCAGCAGAAATGTTCTTTCTTCATAGTTATGGATTTCTTTTAGCATTACCAAGTAATATGTAAGGGTTAACGTTCGGCGAGAAGGTCGCTACCGTGGAATAGCAGCACGACAGAGAGAATCTTTAGACCCCGACGCGGAGCGGAGGGGTCTTGTTCTCTCTGAAGTGCTGCTATTCCACGGTAGCGACCGACTCGCCGAAAGTTAACCCGCTTATTATATGGATATACTTAAATGATTCACACATGCGGGGACATTTCTTTAGACCTATGTTAAGATTGTTGCTGCGCAAAACAAAACAGTGCCGTTGTGGAACACCGCTAGGCAACAGCTAGGTAGGCTAGCCAGGACAACAGGTGTTGTCTATCACAGCAGCTGATTAGAGTGACAAAAGACCGGACCCCCTGCGGAGTGATAGGCCTATGAAACATTCGCTTTAGCCACTGACTTGTATACAAGCCAGTGGCTTTAGCAGTGAACGTCTTGTTGCCATTGACAGCGGTAGCCAAGACAACGGGTGCTGTCTATCACAGCAGCTGATTAGAGTCTTGTTGAAAAGTCGCTTTAGCAGTGAAAAGTCTTGTTGCCATTGACAGCGGTCTGTTATAGACCAACCCGTCCGTTATCGAAAAATAACAGACGTCCGAACGTTGGGGAGCCCCGTTGAAATGAATGGAGCATTCGACAGATGACGTCACAACCATATAATATACTAAGTTAACGCTACGATGTGAGAAAAATCGGCAATGAAAAAAACGGTTGAATTGCAAGGCGTCGCCAAACATTTGACTGGTTCTGCATGCACAGTGCATGTTTTTCTTAAACGTAAATGGCATTTGTGCTGTTTGGTGAATGGAATTTGTTTTTATCGGTTGTTAAGGCCATATCTGTGGGCACACGTGTGGGGGAGGGCTTTGGCACAATCGGCACCATCTCATAGCCTCCCACGCAAATAAGTAATCCAACAAACCTTGGAGTAAAGCGTTCACCACTTTATATCTGGCATCGTTGGGTCCTGATGCCAATCTTGGCTGCCAGTCGTCTTTGCGCGTGCATCCTCCGTAACAAGTTTGGCTAGGGGTGCATCCCAATATGTGACCTTGCCTCCTCCACTTGTGCTTGTCTCCTTGTCCCGCCTCCTGGCCCCTCCTCCATGAAGAAAACGATAAAGTTTCCCAGCTGTCAGCCTCGCCACAACAACTTTTGAGGGACTGTTTTTCATTCACCATCCCAATTGCAAATGAGAAAAAGACTTTACAATTGAGCTTTTGCAAGATATTGAAATATAATGCTGTTGTCAGTGATGTCATCATGACGAGAAGCAAGTGGAGGAGGCAAGTGGAGGAGGCAAGGTCACATATTGGGATGCACCCTAGATGTTGGCAGCAGGCAGCCAGCACGAGACTCGACGTGATAAAAGAACAGAGAAAGAGCCGAGCCATCATGCCTCATTGGGTTTTTTTGCACAACAGTCTGGAGTCACAAGTTATATGGGGCCTTTCTTTCTTTCTTTCTTTCTTTCTTTCTTTCTTTCTTTCTTTCTTTCTTTCTTTCTTTCTTTCTTTCTTTCTTTCTTTCTCTCTCCAGACTTCTTTTCATTGTGTCTTTCTTTGTTGTCTGTCTTTCAAGCTCACTCTTCTTCACACTCCTGCTACACTCTTTTCCTCTGTGTCTTCCATTTTCTCTCTCTCTCTCTCTCTCTCTCTCTCTCTCTCTCTCTCTCTCTCTCTCTCTCTCTCTCTCTCTCTCTCTCTCTCTCGCGCGCGCTACCCTCACTTCCCCTCTCACACGCACACGCACACACACACACACACACCATCCAGCTTTAAGCCAAGTTGTCCTCCAAGGTGTTCAGAATGATGTCTTGATGCCTCATCCCTATTGGCCTTATTGGCTTGAGCGAATGCGCTCGCTTGAAGACGGGAAGAGAAGAGAAAAGAGGATCCTATGGCAGCTAGTGCGTCCGTCCTCTTCACTGCCTTCTGGTCCTGCTGCTGCTGCTTCTGCTCTCCAGGAAAAGCTCAGCCAAGCCAAGCCAAGCCTAGCCCAGATGAAGATCTTGAAGGGCTGAAAATAGCCCAAAAGAGCGTGTCAACACGGCTGTCGGTCATTGACACACAGCCTCGTCCTGGAGGACTCTTAACATTCTCCTCCATCCCTCTATCTTTCTATCCCTCTATCCTCATCTCTCTCTCGCTCTGTCGCTCTCTCTCTGGATCTCTCTCTCTCTCGCTCTCTCTCTCTCTCCCATTCTTACTGCCAAGTCATCTTCCTCCAGTCCAGTATTTCTGATGATGGCTCACACTTTTAACCTTGGCTTGAGCCACTTGCTATACTCGTGCTGGAAGAGGAGACCATAGGCCTTAAGGCTGCCCAGTTGAAGGTCTGAAAGTAGCCTAAAAGAAGGCGTGTGAATACTGTCAGTCAGAATATCGCATCCTTCTTCTCTTAGGCCTCTTAAAGTGCCCTTCCATCCTCTCTCTCTCTCTCTCTCTCTCTCTCTTTCTCTTTCCCTTTCTCTTTCTCTTTCCCTTTCCCTGTCTCGCTCTTTCTCTCTCTCTCTCTCTCATTCTTGCAGCCAAGTTCTCTTCCCTTTGTCCAGTATTTCTGATGGCTAATGCTTAACCTTGGCTTGAGCAGTGCGCTACGATCATTGAAAGAAGAGGCTATAGCTGTAGCCTCCCAGTTTGAAGGGCCGTAAATAGCCCAAAACAAGCGTGTCCACTCCACGCTGCAGTCACCACTGCCATTGCTGTCAGTCAAACGCCTCATCCTCATCCCGGAAGGGGGCCCTCTTGGCGTTGCAAGACGCCGGGGCTTATAGACGAAGACCCCGAAGCTGATTGGCCCGAGGGCGATAATTTTTTGAAGAGTGTGGTTAATGAATGCTCGAAGCCGATTGGCCAGAAGAGCGAAGCGGCGGGCGGGAAATGGCAACGTGTCTGCATGGCAACAGCACGCCTGTCAGTCATTGTTTTCCGTCTGATAATCTGTCGGCCGGCCCCCTTCTTGACCTTGTCGCTCTTCCTTCCTTCCGCAAGGTCTCAGGGATAAACATGCGCGCACAAACACGCGCGCGCGCGCAGGCTGGCTGACTGGCTGACTGACACGCTGTCATTCATACACACACACACACACACACACACACACACACACACACACGCGCAGACACACACAGTCTTCCTGTCGTCTGCACCTGTCATTCATGGCTAAGGACTCTCTTTTGTGTACGTTCTTTCCCTGTCTCTTCAGCGCTCCGTTTTCTCTTTCCCTGTGTGTGTGTGTGTCTCTCTCTCTCTCTCTCTCTCTCTCTCTCTCTCTCTCTCTCTCTCTCTCTCTCTCTCTCTCTCTCTCTCTCTGTATTTCTATGCATCCCTTTCTTGCTTTCTTTCTCTCCATCCCTCTTTTCTGTGTTGCCCATGCCATGGTTATTATGGTTAGTGCAAAATGAGAGTTTTGGAGGACAAGTGTGTATGTCTCCATGTGTGTGGTCACCAGTGTGTGTTCGTTCGTGTTCATCTGTGTGTGTGTGTGTGTGAGCGGGTGTGTCTTTCTGTGTGTACATACGCATGAGTGCACCCAGAGGAAGTTTGTGCTGGAGAGCTGCCTGGTCTCTGAGGGATTCTCCGGAGCCACAGAGGGAGATGGAGAGAGGGATGGGATGGAGGAGAGAGAGAGAGAGAGAGAGAGAGAGAGGTGTAGAGGTAGAGAGAGAGGTGTAGAGGTAGAGAGAGAGAGCGAGGTAGAGAGAGGTAGAGAGAGAGGTAGAGAGAGAGGTAGAGAGAGAGGTAGAGAGAGAGGTAGAGAGAGAGGTAGAGAGAGAGAGAGAGAGAGAGAGAGAGAGAGAGAGAGAGAGAGAGAGAGAGAGAGAGAGAGAGAGAGAGAGAGAGAGAGAGAGAGAGAGAGAGAGAGAGAGAGATGGAGAGATGGAGAGAGTGGTGGAGAGATATACCGAGAGAGGCAGATGGAGAAGTAGAGGAAGAGATGGAGCTTGAGAGAGAGGGATGGAAAGATAGAGGGATAGAGGGAGAGAGGGAGATGGATATTGGAGAGATGGAGAGAGCAAGAGGGAGATGGAGAGGAATTAAGAGGGAGGGAGAGAGGAAACGACGGGAGGAAGATGAAGAGAGAAATGGATGGAGGGAGAGGGGAGATGGAGAGAACGAGAGCGAGAGGGAGAGAGAGTGATATGGAGAGCACTAGAGGGAGAGAGGGGGGTTCTGGAAGCACTTGTTCCTGTGTGCTCGTGTGCACTTTGTGCTGTGTGCTGTGTGCTGTGTGGCTGTGCTGTGCTGTGCTGTGCTGTGTGGTGCCGTGTAAGCTTTTCTTGGCCGCAGCCAAAGCTGCTTAGGGGACTTGATCTTTGCTCCAGCAGAACAGAATGCTCCCAACAGCACACACGTGCTACACAGGCTACGCTCGCTGGGTGCTTGCTGTGCGTTGTTTGTGTGCACGACTGGGTGTGCGTGCATGTGTCGACGCGCACAAACAACGCACAGACTCATGCCCATAAGACACGCATACACGCACACAATGCGCAGACTCATGCCCAATAGACACACTCAAACATACTGTATATACCACCCCATACACACACAACAAATGTGTCCACACTCTCTTAGTACCGCACCATACACCCAACAGCCCACTGATATGGTGCCTTATGTGGCGCAGTGGCCACACACACTTGCCAAAATTCACCTGAGGTGCACCATATGCATGAGGTCACAGGCCTGTGCATTCTCTCCTCTCTCTCACACACACACCACCACCCCACCCAGCATACTCTTACATAAACATACACAGGTGTCCAACTGAGTAGTTACTTGTGGGACTTTTTAAAGGGCCTGAGGCCTCTTGTGTGTATGTATTTTTTATTTTATTTTATTTTTTAGGCCAGCATAGTTGTTCAGCCCTCCTGACCTCTTTTTTTATTTGGTCAGGAAGAGAAAGAAGTGTCATATGAGATTCGTAGGTCAGCGCTGTCACACCACCACCCTGTGTTTGACTCTTTCCTCTCTCCGTCTCTCTCTTTCTTTCCCTCCCTCCCTCCCATCATCCATCCATCCATCTCTGTCTTCAGTCACCCTGGCTTTCTGTTGCCATTGGCCTACATTCATGCAGGGTTGTGTGGACCCTGTGAAAGAACAGACAGCTGTTCTTTTTTTTCTTGGTCTACTTGTCGCCCTCCGGGCAGGCTAAGGGTGTGGTGAGGTATGGTGTGGTGTGGTGTGTGTGAGAAAATGGTGTCATGTTTACTTTTTGGGTGGGTGTTTTGTGGAGTTGGGTTGAGTTTTGCCAGACATTCTTAATCAGCTGTTAGTCCCCTGCGACCAGCCTACTTACTTCACACATTCCCAACTTGAATCATACTCTTCTTTTTGCTCCCACACCTCTATTCCAGGCCGAATTTTAAGTCAACACTGTAGTAGCCTGTTCCGTTTTTAGAATGTTTCTTAGAAATGTCGCCACACCACACCCGTGGTAATGACATAAGCCTTTTTTTTGTCCACTGTGTCGCCACGTCCTCACCGTTTCTCATAAAGTTGGTGCATGTCAGTAAATTCCAATCGGTTGACACCAAAAAATGCAAGAAAAAAAAGTTATGTTTTGTCATACCATGTTGATGACAATCAAGCTGAAACGCAACACTGCAGAAGAAAATGCAACACAACCCCACTTTGGTTTTGATACAGTGGAAACTAAAACGCAAGCTCTTTACGGGTGTCAATAAATGAGAAAAGCATTCTCTGTAAAAGTAAACCGCCTAACTTGGTAGCAGGCCTTTCTCTAGAAATCCACTTTCTGTCTTGTGGATTTGTTATCTCTCTCCCTCTCTCCCTCTCTCTTGCTCGCTCGCTCGCTCGCTCGCCAATGCCTAACACCAGCCATCTGTGTCAACCATTTGAGAATAGGAACTGGACTGGATGTACTATACGCCTGGTGTAGTATAGTGTCGCGGCTTAACCGAGCGCACAGCTGTGTTGGCTTGGTTGGTTGGGTATAGCACCAGAGGCTTGACGTATGAAGGTCAAAGCAGAGAAGAAAAAGAAGAAAAAAACCTCAACAGGAAAACATCCTTTACTCTGTTTTGTTGTCAGACAACTCCCATCCCATCCCATCCCATACAGTTCCACTGGAGAATGCCTATTCTTTTTTTGTTTCTTTTTAAAATGTATATATTTGTAAGTTTTTTTTGCCTTTATTTGATAGGACAGTTGGAGATGGTGACAGTAAGCGAGTGGGAAAGAGAGATGGGGGAGGATTGGCAAATGAGCTGGACCGGAATGGAACCCGGGTCGCCGGCATAGTAACCCAGTGCCCTACAGTTAGGCCACGGCAGGGCCGCGAATGCCTGTTCTTGAGGATTTTTTTTTTGCAAGGTGGATTGAAATGTCTTCAGTGTGTGCGGTGTAGATGTAGAAAGAAAGGTTAGTTTTGCTTGCGTTCTGACATGACACTTGAAGGGTATTCCTTCAGTGAGTCCCCGGCCCTCCCCCCCCTACCAACCTTTATACATCAAGGGGGGGGGGGGAATGAAAGGAGGTCTATTTATAGCATCGCACGCGAGAGAGTCGAAGAGAAAAGAGAGTGAGAGACAGAGAGGGAAAGGGGGGAAAAAGAGACGTGAGCGTGCAGATTAGAAAAGGGAGGAGGAGGAGTGTAAAAAAAGGGGGGTGTGGGCATTGCACAGATGGATTGGCCAATCGGGAGCGCGATGGCATTGCCGGCCGGCATCTCGCTAGCCAATCGGAACGCGCGGTGCCGCTCCACGTCACAGACGTCGCAGCTGCTGGCCTTTGCTCTGCTTTTTTTCCCTTCTTCCACGGACCCCTCTCTGCTCTCTGGGGCTCTGGGCGCTCTCTCCTCTCCACTCCACTCCACTCCACTCCGCACACACAGAGCTCTGATCCCTTTCCCGTGAATCTGGAGCTGGTGGTGGTAGTGGGGATGGTGCGGGGAGAGAGGGAGAGATGGAGGAAGGGAGGGAGGGAAGGAGGGGGGATTGCAGTGCGGCGAGAGCAGGAGGGGAGACCCTAGTTGGCCCACTTCCAGAGCATGAGGGCTCAGGCTGGATGGATAGAATTGAATGGGATAGGAGGGAGGGGGTTATGGATTGTATAGAGAGAGGGGGGGGGAGAGCGATGGAGAAATAAATAGAGAGAAAGAGAGGGAGGGGGAGTTGTTTGGTAGTGTAATATATGGACAGACGGATGGAGGGAGGGAGGGAGGAGAGTGAGTTACAGATGGGAAGGAGGGAGGGATGGAGGGAGGGATGGAGGAGGAGGGGGTGTTGTATGGAAGTGTATATCCGCAGTATAACAGTTGGATGACTAAAAAGGGAGGGGGGTGACAGTTCCAATGGGGGGAGAATGTATGCAGTGCAATACTGTGGCTGGTCTGGATGCAGGGATGCAGGGATGGAGAAACGCTGATGGTGTGGACCAGACTAGTGTATGAAGTGATATTTGCAGGAGAGCAGACGATAGCTCTCGTAAAGCTGGGCACTCCCGACGCTAGATGGCCCACTTTCAGTGGATGGATGGATGGATGGATGGATGTAGAGAGAGAGAGATAGAAAGAGAGAGAACGAACAGCATGTTTACAGGAGAACAGCTCGGCCTGTGGTCTGAATCTGCAGTCTATATCTGGGCACTGTATCTGTTGAGCATGGCATGATGATTAGTGCCCGGTGCAGAATTACAGCCCGAAAGCCTCACTCACTCACTCACTCACTCACTCACTCACTCACTCACTCACTCACTCACTCACTCACTCACTCACTCACTCACTCACGTGACGCCAACCCCAGTTAATTTCACTTGTGTGTGTGTGTGTGTGTGTGTGTGTGTGTGTGTGTGTGTGTGTGTGTGTGTGTGTGTGTGTGTGTGTGTGTGTGTGTGTGTGTGTGTGTGTGTGTGTGTGTGTGTGTGTGTGTGTGTGTGTGTGTTTAGTAGATGAGTGAAGGGATTGCCAAAGCTAACATCTGTGTCCATGTGATGCATCTCTCCCTCTCTCTCTCTCTCTCTCTCTCTCTCTCTCTCTCTCTCTCTCTCTCTCTCTCTCTCTCTCTCTCTCCCCATTTCTTCATCACTCCCTCCTCTGTCTTTCTCTCTCTAATTCTGTCTCTCTCTCTCTCTCTCTATCTCTCTCTCTCTCTCTCTCTCTCTCTCTCTCTCTCTCTCTCTCTCTCTCTCTCTCTCTCTCTCTCACTATCTCCCTTCCCCCCTTCCTCCCTCCGTCTGTCTCTTCTTATTCTTTCTCCCCTCCCCTCCTCTCTCTCTTCTCTCTCTCCCTATCTCCTGCTGTCTGTGTGTTAACCTTGCAGCGTGCTGGCATTAGTGTATAATCCAAGGTCTGGATGACCCAGGGTCAGTGTGTGGATGGTGGGATAGGGGAGGTTGGGGTGAAGACAAGAAAAATGGTGGTGGGGGGGTGGGGGGGGGCATGCGAAGGATGAGAGAAGAGAAGAGTGTGGAGTGTTTGGGGTGTGTACACACACACACACACACACACATGCCAGAGTCATCTGTTGGAGCTTTATACACACACACGCACACACACACACACACACCCTTGTCCCTCATACACTAACCAGTCTCATGCATCCTTAACAGAGCCTCGCACACAAGCACAAAGATCTTATACACACACACACACACACACATACCTAATGTATCCATCAACAGGGTTTACAACCTCTCTCCATGTATATCACACTACACTACACCACACTACACATGAATGTCGTTCAGACACACACACACACACACACACACACACACACACACACACACACACACACACACACACACACACACACACACACACACACACACACTATAGATGCACTGTATCTGGTGTGTGTGTGTGTGTGGGGGGGGGTGTCTCCCGGCCGACCGGCCTGTGCTAAGTAAGTGGGGGTGGGGGGGAGTGATTGTGTTAAGTCCCTGCACGTGTGGATGTCTAATCCTCGTGCCAGTTAGGGGAATGGAGCCGACACAAACACACTTAAACACATAGACACACTGACATGCATACACACACACGTGAACACACAAACGCATAGACACACTGACATGCATACACACACGTGAACACACAAACGCATAGACACACTGACATGCATACACACACACACAGAAACACATAGACACACTGACATGCATACACACACACGTGAACACACAGAAACACATAGACACACTGACATGCATACACACACACGTGAACACACTACATATAGACACACTGACATGCATACACACACACGTGAACACACTTAAACACATAGACACACTGACATGCATGCACACACACACAGAAACACATAGACACACTGAAATGCATACACACACACAGAAACACATAGACACACTGACATGCATACACACACACTTGAACACACAAACGCATAGACACACTGAAATGCATGCACACACACAGAAACACATAGACACACTGAAATGCATACACGCACACAGAAACACATAGACACACTGAAATGCATACACACACACAGAAACACATAGACACACTGACATGCATACACACACACAGAAACACATAGACACACTGACATGCATACACACACACGTGAACACACAAACGCATAGACACACTGACATGCATGCACACACACACAGAAACACATAGACACACTGACATGCATGCACACACACAGAAACACATAAACACACTGAAATGCATACACACACACAGAAACACATAGACACACTGACATGCATACACACACACTTGAACACACAAACGCATAGACACACTGAAATGCATGCACACACACAGAAACACATAGACACACTGACATGCATACACACACACTTGAACACACACTACATATAGACACACTGAAATGCATACACACACACTTGAAGACACAAACACATAGACACACTGAAATGCATGCACACACACAGAAACACATAGACACACTGACATGCATGCACACATACAGAAACACATAGACACACTGACATGCATACACACGCACTTGAACACACACTGAAATGCATACACACACAAACACACACAGGGATCTACTAGAAGTGATATTGTACAGTAGTGTTTCTCAACGGGGGCGATACAGCCCCCCAGGGGGCATAGGAGAGCTCTAGGGGAGGCGTTGAGAAGGATACAGCTGAGAGGGGGCGGTATTTATTTGCCATTGGGCGGGCATTAGTCCATTTAATTTCTTTGCACTCAGGGGGACGTTGTCAGGCTTATGAGGATGTCAAGGGGGATGTCGGGAGGCTTGTGATGAGGCCAAGGGGGCGTTTCTTCAAAAAAAGGTTGAGAACCACAGTTGTACAGTAAACGCACATATCCATACACACAACTCTAAAAGAGACTTGATTCTACTGTCTTCACCCAGCTACTGTCTTCTTCCCCATCGCCTATTCATTCCGTTGCAATCTCTGTGTCTGTAACCCCTCACCCTTTTGCCTACTTTGTCGACCGACACACTTTCTCTCCGTCTGTCCCCTTCCCCCATCTCTCTCTCTCTCTCTCTCTCTCTCTCTCTCTCTCTCTCTCTCTCTCTCTCTCTCTCTCTCTCTCTCTCTCTCTCTCTCTCTCTCTCTCCCCTCGTTCTATTCAGGGTTAAATCAGCTTTATTGACATGGCTGTAGTATTTAGTCTTTGCTAGAGCCAGAGATCAAGAGGATTATTATGTATAAAAATGTGCTACACTACACTAAAGCGCACTAACATGCTAAAGTACACAGTTCCTGGTAAATACGTGGTTCAGAAAAAAACGGCTTTTGTTTAGAAAAGATGTAATCGTTGAGTGGATGAGATGAAGGCTGTCTTTTACGCTCTCTCTCTCTCTCTCTCTCTCTCTCTCTCTCTCTCTCTCTCTCTCTCTCTCTCTCTCTCTCTCTCCTGCCTCATTCTCCATTTTCTCTGTCACTCACACACCTATGTTTCTTTCTCTGTTCCTCCCGCTCCTTCCATCCCTCTGTGTGCGTCTCTGTC
>NC_085857.1:20054548-20059548 GCF_034702125.1 Engraulis encrasicolus
AGGTTTCCGGGCACTTCCTAACAGGGAGGGAGAAGGAGCGCGTGTCTGTGTGTGCAATGCATGCGTCTACACTGTGTGTGCGCGTTTGTACAGTGCATTTGACAATGTAGTTGACGAATAAGAGTGCATGTCCCTCAGAGTCAAAGAGGAACATGAACTGCAACACTGTAGTGACTAGTGTCATAAATACTAGAGATGCACCGGATCCAAGATCCGGTTCCGGATCCGGCAGGATAATAGGGTTTTTCACAGGATCCGGATCCGGTTCCAGGATCCAGGATCCGGTAGCCGAGGCTTTTCAGTCAAAACAGTTTGAGCCAACGTGATAAAAAGGGCCCACGTGTGTGAGAAGGCTATGTGTTTCAGCCCTTTCGTAGGATCCGGTATCCGGTTCCGGATCCGGCCACTGCCAGGAGCAGTGGATCCGGTGTCCGGCAGGATCCTAAAAATCAGGATCCGGTGCATCTCTAATAAATACACACACATAAATGCACACACACGCACTTTCACAGATGCACAATGCACATACGGAGGGAGGTATCGACGACACACACACACACACATACACACACAGGCCTTTCTTCCCTGCAGCTAGTGATATAAATAGCATCCTCATCAGAGATACAAAAAAAAAAATCACTGTTCATTGTTCGTGTGAGCTCTGTGTCTGTGTGTATTAGATGTATTGAGAAATCTGTGCATCACTGTCCATATGTGTGAGCTCTGTGTGTGTATTAGATGTATCGACTCGACTCGTGTGCTGGTGATCGCCTCTGGGACCTACCGCGTGTGTGTGTATATATTGTGACAGAGAATGACTCTGGTAGGTTGTTGTTCTGTGTGTGTGTGTGTGTGTGTGTGTGTGTGTGTGTGTGTGTGTGTGTGTGTGTGTGTGTGTGTGTGTGTGGCTGTGTCGTGGCATGCCTCTGGTAGTTTTTGTGTCTTGAACAGAGGGAGATGAAGGGATATGTGCCTCCCGCTCGCCTCCCCCTCGTCTCGGGCCTGCTCCGAGAACAAGTGTGCAGGCAGGCGGGCAGGCAGCTAGGCAGGCGGGCGGGCAGGCAGGCAGGCATGCACTCGGGCAGGCAGGCAGGCAGGCAGGCAGGCAGGCAGTCGGGCAGGCGGGCAGGCGGGCAGGCAGGCGGGCAGGCAGGCAGGCAGACAGACAGGCAAGCAGGCAGTCGGGCAGTCGGGCAGGCAGGCAGGCAGGCAGGCAGGCGTGACTCAACACAGGCCAGAACCTCTATCTCTCCATCTCTCTCTCCTTCCTCTCTCCTTTTCTCCTCTCCTCCCTCAATCTCTTTTTTGCCTCCCTATCTCTTTCTCTCTCTCTCTCTCTCTCTCTCTCTCTCTCTCTCTCCCTCTCCTTCGCTCTCTCTCTTTCTAGCGTGCTCTCGCTCCCTCTGTTTCTCTTTTTCTTGGCTTCTCTTTCTGTCTGTCTATCCACTTCTCTCCCTGCTTTTCTGTCCTTTCTTTCACTCTGGTTCTTCTTTCTTTCTTTCTTTCTATCTCTCTCTCTCCATCTCACCTTCTCTCCTCTCCTCCCTCGCACTCTCCATCCTTCTTTGTCCCTCTCTCCCACTCTCCATCTCATTTTTTTCTTCACTCTCTGCATCACCCCTCTCTCTTTCCAAGTCACCCCCCCACCACCACCTGAACCCTTTCTCCTGTGCTCTGCTCTGCTCTCTCTCTCTCTCTCTCTCTCTCTCTCTCTCTCTCTCTCTCTCTCTCTCTCTCTCTCTCTCTCTCTCCCTCCCTCGCTGCCCCCTGTGTTCTGAAGTGCAAGAGTGAAAGCTGAGCAAAAGGACAAAAGGCCAAGCCAGACAGCCTCGCCCACTCCCATTGGTTGGACCCAGTGATTCAGTCGCTCACAGTTAACATTGGCAGTGTTCATTCAACGCTTGGAGTGTAGGTCGAACATTTCAAGCTTTGAACAGCAATTGTTCATTCAACACTTGATGTGTAGGTCGAACATTTTGAAGTTTCATTTTGTTGAAATTAAAAAATCAAGTTGAAATTCAAATCAATTATAAAAGTGTTTAATTAACACTGTAAAAATGTACAGTGCCCCCCTCCCCTCACTCTGTACAACCTCCGCTACACCCGTCAGACACTTGCCTGCCTGCCTGCCTGCCTGCCTGCCTGCCTGCCTGCCTGCCTGCCTGCCTGCCTGCCTGCCAGCCTGCCTGCCTGCCTGCCTGCCTGCCTGCCTGCCTGCCTGCCAGCCTCTCTCTCTCTCTTGGTGGGTTGTGCCAGCACCACCCGCCCGCCCGCCCGTCCTGGCAAAGTCGTGGGTAAAAAGGCCTGCTCTCGCCGCCAGGTTTCCTTGGTTACCGACCCCGTGCCGGGTGCCAAATGCCCTCTCCAGTTTTCAATGACCATGTTGTTCCACAGCGAGAACTTGAGTCACCCAACCCCATTTTTTTCTTCTTCTTCTTCTCGTACTTCCATCCATTCTGTTCTACTATCCCCCACCCCCTTTTTTTCTAAAAGGCTCAAAAATGTAGCACTTTGACAAAAGAAAAAAACAATCCAAATCAACAATCAGCATTTTTTTTAAAAATATTATGCATTCGTCATTTTGGTTGCGCCAAGTCTATTTGGCAACAGCCGAGTTCCAAAAAATGGTCACGGCCAAGTTCACAATTTTCCATTCATTTCCGGCCTCCTGTGGTTTCTCTCTCTATCTCTCTTGGCGAGTCAGTGTTGTATGAATGGCTGCCATTGCTTTGCTTTGCAAATGGGACAGTCACCAAATCACCAAGGCATCTCACTTTTTTTGTGGTGGTTGTGGTTTTGTAACAGACTGACCATGCTAGCAGGTCCAAGTGGTAATCCAAACCCAGTCAAATGAAGGGACTCTCTGCACAGGAGGGCCCAGGTTCGAATCCAGGCCGAGAAGCTGTTTATGGATATCTTGAAAATGCATTGGTTTTAACCTCTTGTTTTATAAGTGAACTCAGTGTTTTAGAACGCACATTTCAAATCTCTGGTTGTAAAAAATATCCCATTTATGGGGCTAAAGCGCACCTGTCACAATGGAGGTTTTAAAAAATTAAATAAAAAAGATTCACATGCCAGCCAGCAGTGTAGTGTAGTGTAGTCTACTAGAGGGTAGTTGGTAGTAGTGTTGTGTTAGGAAGGTTTACATTTGGTACCCTGCAGGTGCTCGAAGGACAGACACATCAACGGCCACAGTAGTGAAGCACTGTGTAGAAGTATAGTGTGGTCTTCTGGATTTTGTAGGAGGCTTTGTATTTCGTACCCTGCAGAGGCTTTGAAGGGCACGTGGCAAAAAACCCCAGCAGGAAAGAAAATACTACTACTGTGCAGTGCAGTGCAGAGCAGTGCAGTGCAGTGTGTTCTGGTGTCTTTCCGGAGTGTATCATCCCTGTTAAAGGACACACAGCCACAGCCTGCCGATGTCTGTCTGTCTGTCTGTCTGTCTGTCTCCATGGCCAGAGAAATGAGGCAAATGGGCTGGGGACACATAATACATGTCACAACTAACCACTCACACGCACGCATGGACACACAGAGCTACTGTCCAGTCGATAGATATTTGTGGTTGCAAAAACACTTCGCTCCCGTTTATGTCAAATCATAGGCTAAACAAAATTAGGGCAAAATTGCGTCAATCAACATTTGACAAGCAAGCAGCAACAGTGTGAGCATGTCTCTGTACTTTTGTGTGTGTGTGTGTGTGTGTGTGTGTGTGTGTGTGTGTGTGTGTGTGTGTGTGTGTGTGTGTGTGTGTGTGTGTGTGTGTGTGTGTGTGTGTGTGTGTGTGTGTGTGTGTGTGTGTGTGTGTGTGTGTGTGTGTGTGTGTGTGTGTGTGTGTGTGTGTGTGTGCGCTTAGTGAGCCAAATAAGGAGATGAGAGGCATACAGGCCGTCTGTTCTGTTCGCAGAAATGAAAGAACGTTCCGGTTCAGCAAGAGGCTCCCCAAACACAGCAGACAGACAAGCAGGGCCATCATACTGTATGAACACGCTTGTCTTCTTTTGAACAGACACGTGTGTGTGTGTGTGTGTGTGTGTGTCTGTGTGCCTCCGAGTGCATTCGTTTCTGTCTGTTTGTGGCTGTATCTCAAAGTCAAGGATCCTTGTCTTGCTAGCATGGCTAGAACACTTCACTTTGAGAAGTTGTCTGTCTGTCTGTCTGTCTGTCTGCCTGTCTGTCTGTCTGTCTGCCTGTCTGTCTGCCTGTCTGTCTGTCTGTCTGCCTGTCTGTCTGTCTGTATGTCTGTCTGTCTGTCTGTCAGTGTGTGTTGTGTGTCTTTTGTGGGCGCGTCGCGTCACATCCTCATATCTTTATTGATCCTAAAAGAAATTCCAGACAGATAGACAGATAAAGTATATGTTTCTATTCATACATCTGTGTGTGTGTGCATACATTTGTGTGTGTGTGTGAGTGTATGACATGCCTTGGAACCCTCTCGCTTGGCTGGCTTGGAAAAGTACTGGTGTGTGATTTTTTATTTATTTATTTTTTTTTGGTTGGTTGGTTCGTGAGGGGGAGTCAGAGGTATTTTTATGTATGCCTCTTGTTACCATGGTGAAATGAGGACTGCCTGCACCTACCCACGTCTCTCATTATCACCCATTTTTTTGATTAGGTGTACGAACATTTAGGGGTGTGTGTGTGTGTATACGTGTGTGCGCACACTTTTTTTGTTCGTGTGTGTGTGGATCATTGATCTCTGATGTGAGTGTGTGCGCGGTTCGGAGTGTTTGTGAGAAGTGTGTATGTGTGTGTGTTGGACCATTGTAGATCTCTGGTGTGCGTGCGTGCGTGTGTGCGTGCGTGCGGCTCATCGGGGAGAATTGCTGCCCACGTGTTGCGTAATCCGTGGCAGATGGAGGGCCATTCACGCCAGCTTGTACCGCAGAACGACTTTCACTCACAACATATTAACCCTGTGTGTGTGTGTGTGCGCGTACATCGTGTGTGCGCGTACATCGTGTGTGCGAGCGTACATCGTGTGTGCGAGCGTACAT
>NC_085857.1:20069548-20099548 GCF_034702125.1 Engraulis encrasicolus
CTCGCACATTTGTTGATATTCAGCTAGTGATTGTACTACGCAGAAATGTTTTACTTGTTAGAGATAATTCATTCAGTTTCGCGATACGCATATCACCACTCTTGATATCGCGATATTGATACGTTTTTGTTATTATGCAGCCCTACTAGCGAACCACCGTGCGAAACATGCCCGCAGAGCACAGGCAGAGACCGCTGTGAGCCATCACGTACCGCGACTCCTGTTTGTTTTGTTGATTTCTGTTGTCTATTTATACATGTGTGTTTGATAGCCGCGTATTGACATTTCCCCACATCCCACCACCACCACCACTACTCTGTCCCTCACTCCCCTCCCCCTCCATTTACAATATCGGGTTGTTGTCCCCCGGAGCCATGTTGGTGTGTGTGCGTGTGTGTGCGGCCTTTGTTTTCATTGCAAGTATATGGTGTGTGCGTGTGTGTGTGTGTGTGTGTGCGCGTGTGTGTGTGCGTGCGCGCGTCTCTGCATCCTTACATGTTCAGCAGGGTGTGTGTGCGTTTGTGCATTTCCAGTACTGCATGTGTGTCCGTCCGTGCGTGCGTGTGCGTGTCTGTATGTGATGAAGAGTGGAGGCACGTGGAGGCATTTTAGTGATCGAGGCCTGCGGTCATGTGAAAAGCTAAAAGGCAGGCGTGCAGGCAGGCGCACAGGCAGGCAGGCGTAGAGCAGAGCAGTAGTAGTAAATAACATCAGGAGGGGCCATGGATTGATCTGCGTGAAAGCGTGTGAGCGTGCGCTGCTCCCTTTGTGTGTGCAATTGCTAGTTAGTGTGTGTGGGGGGGGGGGGGGGGGGGGAGAGAGAGATAATGAAATATAGACATTTACTCTCCTTAGTGTGCGTGTGTGTGCGCGTGTGTGCGCGTGTGTGCGCGTGTGTGCGCGTGTGTGTGTGTGTGTGTGTGTGTGGCAGGGACATATATAATATAGACGTGTGTGTGTGTGTGTGAGATAGGCACATGCAAGGGGAGCTTACATGCGAGCTTGACGTTTTTGTGGGTCAAGTGTGTGTATGGGTCTCTTTGTTGTCTACTATTAGCAGGACAATTTAGCCATACGTGTGGTTGTGCCTAAGGAAATTAGTTTAGGCACGTGCGCCCACGTGTGTGTGTGTGTTTGCGTGCGTGTGTGTGTGTGTGTGTGTGTGTGTGTGTGTGTGTGTTTGCGTGCGTGCGTGTGTCATGCAGCTCCAGCTTGTGCGCGTGTGTGTGTGTGCACGTTGAGGGGACAGTAGCATGTAGACTTTGTGGCTAGCAGGAAGTGTGTGTGTGCGTGCCTGCCTGTCTGCCTGCCTGCCTGCCTGCCTGTCTGCCTGCCTGCCTGCCTGTGTGCCTTCCTGCCTGCCTGCCTGCCTGTGTGCCTGCCTGCCTGCCTGCCTGCCTGCCTGTGTGCGTGCGTGCGTGCCTGCCTGTGTGTGTGCAAAAGACCTGCAGTTGACATTTAGCAGCTGCCACTTCAAGAGGCAGCCGGGTTCTGATGACTGGACTCATCCCCACCCTTTCATCTCATCTCTTTCATTCTCTCTCTCTCTCTCTCTCTCTCTCTCTCTCTCTCTCTCTCTCTCTCTCTCTTCCCCCCCCTCTCGCTCACTCTCTCCCCTTCCCCTATGTTTGCAGTGTTGGCTGTTTGCTTGCTACCTGTCGTCTGCTGTCTATCCTGCTGTCTGTCCTGGCCTCCTCCTCTCTCTTTCCCCCCTTCCCTTCCCTTCCCTTCACCCCTGGCGTTTGTTTCCCTCCTGTCTGATGGCAACTTAAAGTCAAATACAACCTGGGTGTACAGTCAAACGTGTGTGTGCGTGTGTTGCATGTGCGTGTGTGTGTGTTGCGTGTGCGTGTGTGTGTGTTGCGTGTGTGTGTTGCGTGTGCGTGTGTGTCCCTGCATGCAAAAAAGATCAACTTTTAAAGTTTGCTTAACAACTGACAAGTGGACTTTACTTAAGCTAAGCCCAGCCCTTTGTGCAAACGTTTTATTTTTATTAGCCTGCAAAGCTCACAAGCACACAGCCTTTGCAGAAAGCCGGCTGTCTGTGGCTTGCTCCTGCTCTTGACTCTCCACATGCAATGCCCGCCGCTGACAGCATTGGCCGGGCCCTGGACAAAGTCACCTGTAAGGCCCCCCCCACGCGCGCAATACATACAATGTAATGGGGCCCCAATTCTGGGCCTTCTCTCTCCCTGGAACAGGGACAACATACCCGTTCATCGTCTCTGCCCCCATTGGCTGCCCTGCCCGTGGCAGCACCAGACCATTTGCATGTCTCCTCAGTCTGATCAGATCAAAGCAGTCTCGTCTGCCGACAGTAGAACCGGTTCTTGCTCTTTGCTCTTCTTTTATCTCTCCCCGTCCAGCCCACTTAACAAAGCCTCATAGTCTCGTCTGGACCCTTTTTTCGACGTGAGGGGTCCACACACTTAAAATCTTTTTAGTTGTTTTTTCATTATTATGATTTCATGGCTGAAAAGGATTTTAAAGGTGGGGTTGCAGGTGATGACATCACGTTGGGGGAACTCCCCAGGATTCTAAGGTTCTACATAGACTCCTATGAGCCTGCGGAACCCCCAACGTGATGTCATAATAGTACATTTTCTTAAAATGTTTAACCTGCGGACTCCTCACTCCGTCAACTACCGTCAGCCTTTGTCCTGCTGCCTATTCCTGGGATGTGCACAATCTTCGCAACACTGTTAATGCTCCCAGTGATTTATTTGCACATAATAAATCACTGGGAGCATTAACAGTGTTGCGGACTTCTATCATTTATTTCAGTTACTCTATTTTGTCCAGCACCTGTACCACTGATGTGCGCGCATTCTCCACCTTCCTGATGTGCACAATCTTCACCTTCAACCCCAGTGTCTCATCTCATCTCATCTCCTCTGTGCTCTCTCTCTCTGCCCCCAATAGAAACTTGAAGAGGCGGACCGCCGGAGCCTGCACCAGCTGGACTGCCTGGAGCGGGAGCAGCGTCACCTCCAGAGGCAGCTGGACCTGCTTCAGGGCTCCGGGGGCGCCACCTCGCTAGCGGCCGGACCGCAGTCCTCCTCCTCCTCCTGCTCCATCTCCTCTCCGTCCTGCTCCCCTTCCTCCTCTGGCGAGGGCGGCGAGCGGATACGCATGGACAGCGTAGGCTCCACCCTGTGCTCCGACCGCTCCGATTCCGACCAAGGTGAGTTGGCGTGGAGGTGTGTGTTGTTTTAGGCCCTCGGTTCACATCGGTTCCGCCAAAGTGCGGAGGTCTGTCTGCTCTGCCACCTTTCGATTCGACTTGGGTTACTTGTGAAAAAGTGAAAGCCCATTGGGAAACTCCAACTCCCATTGTCATTGTGACACAGCACTCCACAGCACACAAGTGAACACTGCACACTGCACACAACGAAATTGCATTTATGCCTCACCCGTGCAAGGGGGCAGCCCTCAGTGGCGCGCCATGGGGAGCAGTGCGGTGGGACGGTACCATGCTCAGGGTACCTCAGTCATGGAGGAGGATGGGGGAGAGCACTGGTTGATTACTCCCCCCACCAACCTGTCGGGTCGGGAGTCGAACCGGCAACCTCTGGGATGCAAGTCTGACGCCCTAACCGCTCACCCATGACTGCCCATAATTGGCGTGGAGGTGTGTGTTGTTTTAGGCCCTCTGCACATCGGTTCCCGCCAAAGTGCGGAGGAGGTCTGCTCTGCCACCTTTCGATTTCACCGCGACTTGGGTTACTTGAAAAGCGCTATATAAAACCAAGTTGTTATTATTATCACTGTTTTCTGTACTACCCCGCACAACGGAACCAGACAGAAATCAAACAGAGCAGTGGCAGAGCAGTGATCCGCACTTTGACAAAAGCGGTGTACGTGCAGTGTCACATGCAATGACTCCATCGCAGTAGCAAACGAATTGGATTGAGAGAGTAAAACTTCATGCCCGATATTATTCCTTCTGCCTGTGCTCTCAGACACAGGCAATTTCACTAACTAGCTCATTAACCTGTCTAAGGTGCTGATTCCACGTAGAAGGATATTTTTTTAGCAGGATATTTTTTTGTCCTGTTAGGTGTAAACGCAACATGTGGATAAAAATAAATCCTCCATTGTAACAAATGTGTTTCAGCCCTCTAAATAGGATATTTTTTTCTCCTGCTTTTTATACCTGGATTTTAAATATCTGCTACGTGGAAACGGAAGGCCAAAACCAATGCAAAACCAATGCAACCAGGAGAAAAAAATATCCACATATAAAAATATCCAGCTATGTGGAAACAGCACCTTAGGATCAGCTGGATGCCTGAATTGGTTGTAGCAAATATATGGTAGGGTTCTTGCTCTCTCAATCTGTGATTGGTCACCCCTGTTTCATACTGTGCTCCAAAAGCAAAGTGCAGTAACTACATATTTTGTCAAAATTGACTTAAGACTGCAAATGGTCTTATTTGCAGTAACTACAACCTCCAACCTAATGCTAATACTTTGAAGGCCTTTTTCTCAGTTTGAATTACTGTAGTTACTGCACTTACTGCAGGATAGTATAGTAAACACCGCTATGTCAGTTTATACACTGTAAAGCAGTACTGTAAAACATACTTTTTAACCTTTAACTGGCTGTTAAACGTAATATTTTACAGTGTAGGTTGCATCAGAGACTGGCCTTGTTTGCTCTCCCTCAGGACAAATTAAATGTCTCTGCTGTGCCTCTTGAAGTGTAACACTGCTGGCGCAAATGTGCTTTTCAGAAAAGGAGTCAAGACTCGACATTAGATTTAGAACCAAAAGTTGACGTTGATGCCTGTGGCCATTTTGTTTGATCAGGCTTGATTTGGAGTTTTCTGCCAAATGCCTTTCAACGAGCTTTTTGGTCAAGGTACTTGGCAGGACGCATACAAATTGCTATTTTTAAAACGCTAAGAAGGCTCGACATCAAGGCTGAGGGCGTCCATTCATCCGTTCACATCCATAGAAGGACATTTACCTTGAGTCTTTCGGAGAGATGGCTATACACTCCACAGCATTGACTGCTATACCCTTTGAAAGTTGGAACTTAAAGTTTAGTTTGTTCAGCCTGTTATGCTGAGCATGCGTGTGTGTGAAATATAAACCTTGATAAATGTTTCTTTGTTTGTTCTGCTTTATTGGCTGAGAATAAGTGTGAAGCATGATAACAATGTTCATTTTCTCCCTCTCCCTTTTCGCCCCCTCTTTCGCTTTCTCTTTCCCTGCTCTCTCTTGCTCCATCCCTCTATTTTTCTCCCTTGTATTCCTCTTTTATTCTTTCGTCCACCTTCTTTTTTCTTTCTTTCTTTCTTTCTTTCTTTCTTTCTTTCTTTCTTTCTTTCTTTCTTTCTTTCTTTCTTTCTTTCTTTCTTTCTTTCTTTCTTTCTTTCAATCACTCTCGGTCACCATCTCTCTCTCTCTCTCTCTCTCTCTCTCTCTCTCTCTCTCTCTCTCTCTCTCCCTCCCTCCCCCATCCATCCATCCATCCATCCATCCCTCCGTCTGCAGAAGAGATCGAGGTGGACGTGGAGGGCACGGAGTTCTCCCACGGCGAGCTGGACAGCGCCAGTACGGCCAGCACCAGCGACCTGGACGACCACAGCAGCCTGCAGAGCGTGGCCAGCGACGAGGGCTACTCCAGCTGCAGTGTCAAGCTGGCCTCCTAGAGACTGCCCCCAATCAGCCACCACCACCCCCTCCAATCACCCCCCCTCCAACCAACCCCCTTCACCATCAGACAACTGGTCAAACCAACGACCAACCGATCACCCAACCAGCCAGCCAGCCAGCCAGCCAGCCACGAGGGCTACTCCAGCTGCAGTGTCAAGCTGGCCTCCTAGAGACTGTGCCCAATCTCCAGCCTCCTCCAATCTCCACCCCCTTTACCCAAACAACCAATGGCCCCTCTTCACTTGCTCTTTAAGTACAACCAGTCAAACAACCAACCAGCTATGGCCCGTCTACTCAGGCCCGTCTAGCAGCAGTGTCAAGCGGACGCCCCCAGAGAGACTGCCCCAACCCCCCACCCACTCCAACCACTCCCTTTTACGATCAGACAACCAGTCAAACCACCACCAATGGCTCCTCTTCACTTACCCTACTGGTTTCTAAACTGGCCTCTTTGTGACTGCCTCAACCTCCAGCCTCTGTTCAATCCTTCCATCACCTTACACCCTTCATCAAAAACCAGAGAAACAGTGGCCCGTTTACACCTGCTTTAAGGTGTACCCACCAGCGACGAGGGCTGGGATTGGTTAGTCTTTCGGAGGCCCACTTGCGTCCCTTCCAACCCCTCTCACCAAAAACCAAGCATTCAGACGACAAAACCAACCGGCCAACTACGGCCCCTACTCTACATCCTATTGTACACGTACACTCTACTCAACTCCAACTTGAGATGCGCCTGCTTCCCTCCTACCTTCCTTACGTCCCGACATCACCCACAACTGCTTCCCCCTTACGCCTGTCCAAATACCCTCTCTTCTCCTGGGTACTCCCCACTTCCTCTTCCCTCTCCAACAGGAAATCCAGTCCCACCCTCCAACCCCCTAAGCCCAAAGTCCATCCACACCCAGCCTACAACACAGACTGAACTCTTTTGACTTGCCTCTCTGCAAAAAGCCCTTCCTTGGCCCTCAACCCCTCAATGACGACCACTATCACCATCACCACTACCACCACCACCGCCATCTTGAATTTCGGAAAGGTGGTATCAGCAAAGCAGCCGACCCCACCACCCCTCCTCTCTGCTCTCTCCAGCTTCCTCCTCCCCCTCCCCATTGAACACCATGGCAAGAGCAGTGGATCGGTCGGGTCGCTCACCGTGACGACGGGTTGAAGCTGTGTTCCCGACCCCGAGTGCGTGTTTTGCATGAGGAGCATTTTATGTGCCCTTGTTTTTTGCGAAATGGGGGTAGGGGGTGGGTTGGGTTGAAAATTTCTTACGTTTCGTCGGGGGGTTGTGGATTTTATTTGTTTTGGTGTGTGTTGTACAGGGCCTTGCTGTATGCCACTTAAAAGCTTCAGACACAGTGATGCCATGCAGAAGCCTTCCTTGAAGTGTGTGAAGCTGTTAAGGACAGGAAGAGGGGGTGTTGTTGGTAGATCTCGTGAACAAAGGCTTTTGCCATTGAGCGCAACGAAAAAGCCTACTTCATCACTTCTTAGGTTTGGTTTTATTTGCAACGGCAGTTGGGCATATAGGAATTTTTACTTGTGTGGTTTTAAAAAGAGATGAAAAAAAACGTCCATTTTGAATTCAAGATTCACATACGTACTGAAAACAAAGACCAAAAAAAACAACAAGAAAAGAAATCGAAGCACTTAAAATTGAACTGTTATTTAGGGTTTTTTGTTTCAAGCTCAGTCTTACTGTTAGTGTGTGAATCCTAAAATGACCACCTTTTTGTCAGCGTCGGTTTTTACTTTTACATCTGCCGACTGACCACGTACAAGTAGAACCTTTTGGAATGCATTGTAGTCTGTGTGTGTATTGTTGTGTGGGGGAGGGCGGGGGGGCTCGCAAACTTTTTTGCCATATCAACACTGGTTTTTGGCCTGCTTGCTTCCGCAGTTTATTTGGATGACATTATTGTTTTTGTTTTGTTTTTTCTCTCTTCTTCCTCCACATGCTCTTTGGTTTGTACCAGCCCTTCACTGGCACAAATACTGTTTTTTTGGTGCTACGTGATAAAAGAAAAACAAAAACCTTGGCCACGGATTACTACTTTGAGTAATTCCATTGCCCACCAAAAAAAAACCATAGACAAAAAGTATGTTTGTCCTCCTTGGTCCAACAACCCTTGTCGCTCCCCTGTTTGTGACGTTTTTGAGGTGAGATTTCAAGGAGTGGCATTCAATGTAAGCGCAGCTGCAGTACCACCACCACAACCACCACCAAGCGCCACCACTTCTTATTGCACTTGCATACTCAGTAGGTGGGCATAGCAAAACAGGCTTGATATATTGATATTTCAACAATAATAATTAAAGAAAAACAAAAGAAAACCCAGAAAAAATGGAAAAAGAGAAGGACAAAAAAAGGACTTTCCAATAGACAACCCTCCTAGCAGTAACAAGCAATAACTCCTGTAGTGATCTCTATTTCTCTGTCTCGCTCTCTCTCTCTTCTCTTCTCTCGCTTTCTCTCTCCTCTTTCTCTCTCGGCAATTTGGACATCTCTCCAGAGATGCAAGACCCAAAGTTGTCCGTCCAGTAAGCAGCTCTTACGACTTGCTTATGAATATTATTTTTATTTTGTACATACAATACAGATAGTTTAATAATAAAGAAAAAAGATTTTAAATGAAGGAATGTGGAGTTTTAAAAAGAAAAAAAGGAAAAAAAATGGTAGGAGCTGTTTGCTGTCCGGTCCCTTGATATTTGAACTCTGTTTTTTGTGTCATCTGTGTGTATGTGTGTGCGCGTGTTTTTAAAAGTTATATTTTTCTCTCAAGAATTCGGACGGCCAAGTGCGCCCTAAGACACAGGTGGGGCATGGACAGTGTTATACTTTGTTCGTTTTGCTGGTTGAAAGGTTCAAAAGTTTCCACTTTGTATCCAGACCAAAAGAAGGAAAGAAAAAAAAGGCACACACATACACACGAAAGAAATAACAAAGAAAAACAGAAGAAGTTATGGGTCCCACACCAAAGTAGGAAAATAAAAAACAATTTGAGAATAAGGTTCCATACCAGCTTAACTACGAAAAAGGCTTTGTGAAACTTTTCACCTCCTATGGAGCAGTCTAAAGTTTCTCATTCTTGGAGATTACGATGAGGTTGACGGAGAGTTGAATGTCTTGTGTGACACGGTAAACTCAGATATAAAGATGGAAGAAAAATTGTACTAAATATATCACCGATGCCTTGTAATATTATTCTTACCTGTACTGCAAAGGAACCCAGCGTACAACATGTTTTTTTGTTTGTTTTTCACAAAGTCAAATCCAAAGTAAAACTGATATGAGGAATTCAATCTATCTCATCCTCGGGAACCTACGCTCAAATTAAAAACAAAATCCCTCTGGTGGAAGACCTATTATTTTTAGGACATTTTAAAAGAACATGACTCGATGATGATTACTCCTTCCTTTTTTTCCTCCCTGCGTTCATCATAAAAAAAAGAAATGTATTTATTTTCTCAATGTATTGTACCTTTTTTGTTTTCCTTGGTTCATATTTTTCCAGGTGACATGTCATGCATTCCACTGTCATTTTAGGTGCATAAGGTTGTTTTCCTTGCATATTTTAAAGAAAAAAGCTTCTGGACCGAATCTTTTTTGTTATTTGTTCTTCCTTAACCCAACTATCTTTTATTTAATCCATATACACTTCTTGATCACATCCCCTGCTGTAAGTTTTGTCCTCTCGTGTTTTTGCTCTTTGTCACTCTGCCCAGAAGGCTTACAGCTTGTCCATATTTATTTTATCTTAATTTTTGTCCTTCTTGCTATAACTCAAAAAAATGACAAAAAGAAAAAAACCTAATTTATTTGTTTGTCCTTGTCCAAAAAGTAGTGTCACCTCTTTTTATTTGTTTGACGTAAATATCACTTCTTTTCTTGTTGTTATTCACAGAATTTGGTTATTTTTTAATATATTTGGAGGGGCAAAAACAAACAAACAAAAAATATATACATCCCAGGTTGTGTAGCCATTTTATTTATTTTAATTCCTTTATCCTTCCCAATTCTGTTGCTGATATTGAGAGCGCAGAATGAGATTCTCATCCTGCCTAGGGTTAGCTACCTGTCTGTAACAAATTTACGAAAAAGGCTGCAATCCAATTCAGCCTTTATTATGTTCCAGTCAACAAAAGGAGTCCAGTGTCCTTTTAAGGTCCTGTTTTAAAACTGAATAAGATGTTCAGAGGCACCTCAGAAAGGCGTCAGGATTATTTTTTGGTAGTCACCCGAACCAAACACTCCACTGGCTTACTAGAAAAAGCGGAAAACTTCTGCGAGTTCCGACTGTCTTTGCTTCGTGTGTTACTGGAGTCATTATCACTGTCGTCAATGAAGCTTGACCTTAAGGAAGTGATTTGGAAATGAAATGTTATGTAATGTCAGACATTTTGTGGTAGCCTCGTTTTTGGCTCCAAGAGAATAAGCTCTCTTTCTTCTCTCTATTTATCTTTTTATCTCTCCCTCTCTCTCTCTTTTGTTGTTTTGGCCGATGAGAAGAATCGAACTTCTAAAGAAGAACATGGTAATAAATAAAAAGAGAATTAAAAAAAAAACCTTTTTAAAAACGTGGTGCTCTTCCTCAGCCAATGGCCAAACCCCCTTGTCACAAGACTCCCCTCCCCCCCCCTCGTGTGATACTACTATAGCCTATTTCCCCAACCACCGAGGAGGGTGCATTTCTCTTTCTTTTTATCCCCCCCATTTCTCTCTCTCTCTCATCTCTCATGACTCCATTCTTATGTTGTTACTTTTATTTCATTTTTTTGGAGTATTAAGTTGTTTTTGTTTTTTGCTTTCTGTTTTTGTTTTGTTTTCTCGGAAATCTGCACTATGATAAAAGAAGAAAAAAAAAAACACGTGGGGCCCATTGTTAACATTGACGACAACACCGTGTTCCTCCGATGAAACGGCCTCGAGTCGCCACCACCTATAACAATGTGTTGTGTGGGGAGCCCACCTACACACACACACACACACACCCAGAGCCCCCCCCCCCCTGTATGCACGGTGCATACGGTATCCTGGCGATAGTCGCAAGGGGATTGATATACAAAATGGACTGTTCCAATGTGACAGATGGGAGCAGTGACGGCGGCTGCTCTGGTCCCTGTGTAGTCAAGAGCCCCTAGTGTCATGTCATGTGTCGGTGCTGGCTTTGGAATTTCACTGAATGAGTGAGAAGGGAGAGCTGAGCTGTCGATGAAAAAAAAAAGAAATAAAGCTATTCCACCCTGGAAAAATATCTTGGGAGTTTGTGTCATTCGTTTTTTTTTTGTCTTCTCCCCCTTCCCTTGTTTCCTTTGTTGAGTAAGTTAAAGTGGTTCAGGGGTGCATTTCTCATAAGAGAAGTTGTTAGCCTGTTAGCAACTTCGGTTGTTGCCAATGGGAAAATGCATAAAAAACAACAAAGTAGCTAATGTAGTAAGCAACTTTGGATTCGAGAAATCCACCCCTGTTCTGTTGTGCTATTGGTGGTTAGGCCATATGGCTGACTTTGGGGGGGTCAACGTGCGGCCACTTCATTGTTTTTAGAAAGAGCTCCATGACATTGAAGAATTTAAACTGAAATGGGAGCCGTAGTCGCAGGGCCTGCTCATAAACATCAGATGGTCAGATAAGCCTTGCTGCTGAGGCATGTGCTTAGCTTGTGTTTGCTATTCTGAAAAACACCGCCAGTTCCATGTCAGCAGAGACGGATTTGACAGAAAATGTCTAGTCAACTGCTAAAGAGAGGGACTGACTGGGAGGGTGGTGGACAGGTTTGAACTTCTGACAGGCCAAGCTTCTTGTGCACCGTGCAAAACAACATGAGGACAGTCACTAAAGTGTTTCTCACAAGATCCATCACAGTCAGGGTTTCCCCCAGGATTTTATTGCTAAGGCGGCCACCTTGACAAGAAACACCCAACACCTTGACTAGGCCCCTGAAAAGTTAAGATTTCATGTTGTTAATGTTGCTTTTAAAGGTGCTTAGCCAAAAAAATACACTTTTAACACTTCACCACCTTGACTAACAAAAATGATGGGGGAAACACTGACATTATTGGAGTCGTAGGCCAGAGATAAAGACACACGTAGCAGCCACATAGACCTAATACAAGATGTCCGCACCGGTGTTAAAAATACCTTTTAACAAGGAAACCTGGCCAAAATAATGCAATCATTAAAGGTAATATTTTTAGTAGTTTATTTCCAGAATTCATGCTGCCCTTTCCCAAATGTTACCTTTTTCATGAATACGTACCACCGCCATCAACTTCTAAGTATTCATTTTGACAGGGAAAATTGCCGTTTTCATACATCAAAAGAGAGATCTTCTCCAATGGATAAGCTGCAGTACAGCCATAGATGTTTCATTATTGTTCTTGGCCTATATACTCTTCCTCTGTTCTCTCTACTCAATATTAAGAGTAGCTGGCCACAGAAGATGAAGGGCAGGCAGGCATGCATGATGCATAGCAACCACATGATGCAAGGTCTCCACAGTGGTGTCAAAGACGCCTCAGTCTCAACAAAGGAAACAGTGTGGCTTTGTGGGCCCCTGACTTAAAAACACCTAATTACAGACTAGTGGCTTTGGCTCCGGCTGAGGAAATACCCTGTGCTGCTGTACACTACAAAACGTGAATGCACCAAACAACATCACATCATTGGAGTACACAGCTGATGCACTCAGGGCCGCTGACAGCTTTGGCTGGGGCCCAGGACAAAGTTGTCTGAGAGCCCCCCCCCCCCCCAGCCAAATACATACAATGTAATAATGAGGAACCAACTGGCAGGGCCGCTGACAGCTTTAGCTGGGCCCAGGACAAAGTTGTCTGAAAGGGCCCCCAGCCAAATACATAAAATGTCATGAGGCCAATTTCTGGGCCCCCTTGTCACCATCCCCTGTCTGCACACGTATAGCAACCACATGACTCGCCACAGCCCTCAACAGGGGTGTCAGCGTGTAGCAAGTGTTATATTGGACATTTATTTGGCATTTATACAGTGAAGTCAGTTTGACATTAGGCATTCATTTAACGTTCAATATACACTGTGTATGTGCAGGGCCGGCCGCTGACAGCTTTGGTGGGGCCCAGGACAAAGTCGTCTGAAAAGGCCCCCCAGCCCAATACATACAATGTAATGAGGAACCGATTATGGGCCCCCTCTTTCCCTGGGCCCGGGACAATTGTACCCTTGTGTACGTGATATATCTGCCAAAGTAAACCTTGTCAAACTGACTGCATTACAGCGAATATCCTCATATGCGGCAAGGCTTATTTTTTTAGATACATATATCCCATATGTAGCATATTCAAAGGTGTAGAAAGTGAAAATAAATGTACGGTGTGAGTACAACACTAGTACATGATATATTATATACACATAGCTGTAGCTGTTACACATGTTAGTCCATTGTACCTGATGAGGTAGATGGACTGCGTTCTTACTGAAAAACACTAAAAACCCACCACAACTTTGATCCAGCCAGCGCTAGAGTTAGCTGATCTTAAGATAAGTACATAGATCTATTGGTTACTCGGATAAGTCGCCTGTGCTGGAAGGAAACTTGTTGTTTTTCCCCTGAGTATTTTGAATGTTAAATGAGCTGTAAACTTAACATTACATTAACATTTGTCTGTCTGCCACAATTGTTTGTCTTTCTGTCATTTTTTACATCACAAATACCAGCCAATTTGAACCAAGGTGTGTAGACTTTAATAGCCGCTGTCAGGGGCGTAACGAGACATTTTCAAATACTGAGGTCAAATACTGCGTGCTGTACTGCATACTGTACATGGGTAGATGACGGATAGGCAGCAAAAAACATTTTTTTCACAAAACATTGTTTATGAGGGAAAAAAGTATATGTCTACGTAGTGCAGCAATTAATCTTTCAAAAAATCCAAGTGGTCACAATGTTGGTCTATTCATTGATTATTTATTTACGTTGATAAAGCAATTTGCTGAAAATATGTCCTTTGGTGTGACGATAAGAAATAAATATATTAAGTAATGTAGAAATGGCTTGATGGAGTTTTATGAACATTGTTACACTCTTCATATTTATTGCAATTTTTTAAAGTCTTAATTTAATGAGAAATTACCATTTAAGTATTTTTTTCCCATTAGATGTGAGATTATTAGAAACCTTCTAGGAAAAACAGGGATATCTTTCTTTTAAATGTTCAAAATTGAATTTATACTAACTTTTCAGGGATGATAATTTGTTCTTCCCTAATGCAATATTCAGTGTTTATCAAACATATTGTTTAGCTCAAACAAATATTTGAGCGTTTAAAACATGTCACACCGTAGGACATTCATGTCACGCTAAAGGACAGAAATGCAAAACTGAGCCAGAAACAAATATATCAACATGATTATTTTGTCTTTTGATCATAATATAATGTTGTAGTCAATATGGACCTACACTTTACACTTATAAGTCTTTGAATCGCCGATTATCAGCCTATCGTAACTCTTAATGACAGCCATGCGGTCATTAAATGTAACCTGCAGAGCTCATAAGACTCATACTGAAGTGTGACCTTGGCATGACCATCACACTTTTGTAGGTATGCTATGACTGTCACACCATTGAACCTGTAGTGTGTAGTGGCCAGTGCCTGTTTGGTATCTCAAGCTGGACAGCACATTTATGCTGTATATTGAGCTCTCCACAGCATACTTTATTCATCTATACTCCTCTATATACTCTCTCACTGATGTTTCCTTCACTGTTACCGTTATATTTTTTGGTTTCAAAGCACCATTAATGACATTTTATATCATTTGACAGTATCTAAAATCAACAGCAAATATTAATCAACAATGCATCAAAGTATAAATTCCAAAGGCCAATAAAGGAATAAGTAATTTGAATACACAATATTTATCATATAAATATTAAAAAAAATATGTACTACCAGTTATTTTAAAAGCTATTTCTCAAATATCTAGTCCATTGGTGTGACCTGTTTGTCCTTTGGTGTGATACTCCAAAGTGTCACACCATAGGACTTTTACCATCACACCATAGGACTTTTACCATCACACCATAGGACTTTTGAGCTTTTGAGTTAATTTAAAGCCATGTCGTTGCCAACTGAAATACAATTTCACCTTTAGTAAGATGCATTTTCATACATCTACATAAGAAAAAAATATGCAAAATATACACTATTGTCAAAATGTATTTTATGGCTGTCACACCAAAGGACTACAAAACTAATACATCTTGTGGTAGCAAAACATAATTGATTGACTGAAGAACTCTGAGAGAAAAATCTAAAATCCACCCTTGCCATTGGCTTCTTAAGGGTCTAAAGTCACAATTTATGTACCGCTGGAGCTTCAACAATAGATAATTATCCACAGAATTAACCAAAAATATGATGTCACACCACAGGACATTGTTTTCTGCGACAAAGTTTCATAAGACCATACGGTCTAAGAAAAACAGGAAAAAAATTAAGCATTGCCACTTGCTAAAATAGACACCTTGAAAAACATGCCAGGGTTGTTTAGACAAATGACTGAGCTTTGATTATTTATCTAAAAATGTTTTAATATGGAGAACCAGGCTTGCCTCAGTCACACCATAGGACAAATGTGACATTTGACTCAAAATTAAGTATACTTATTTAAGCTCTGTATTTATTACACATTACTTTTTCACAACAAAGACATTAGTTTAATCATTTAAAGCATTGACAATTTTGAAAGCATGAATTTACTTAATTTTAAGAGCCTGCGACAGCAAAATTTACACGTCACGTCATCTACCCACATATAGAATGCTTCAAATTCTTCAGTCAAACTCTAAAGTTGGTTTCCATTAATCACTGCCTTGAGGATAAATGGGGGTGGCATATACAGACTGAATTTATCATTGTTGACCATATATCAATTTTCATCATACATACATACATAAATACATACATTTTACATTACTGAAAAAATACTGAGGACATGACCTCTGTGTCCTCAATGGTAGTTACGGCCATGAATGAATGGCCAGTATAAAACTGACCGGTCGACTATGAGACACAAGGTCAGAGGACAGAGGAAAGGACAGGAGTTTGGTGAAATGATTTGCACCCCAGAGAGACACCTCCATCACCCTCCTCACCAAGGAAACAGTGTTGCTTTGTGGCCGGCCGCTGCTGCCTGGGCCTATAACCTAATTACAGCCCAGTGGCTTTGGCTCTCGCGCCCCGAGACAACGTCAACCGTTAAGAAATACCTTGTGCTTCATGCTTTATGACAGTCCCACGCCACTTAACGCTGCCGTCTTGTCTCACAACTTCCCGAGGAGGCTTTTTTTTTCTTAATTTAGGGGGTCGATGCAGGGTGGTCGCTGACATTTGGCCCGGGATAAAATCATAAGAAAGCCCCCCCCTCCTCCTCCCAGTGTGTACCTTGTAATGTCGACCCAATTCTGAGACAACTCCCCTCCACACACACACACACACACTCCTGGGCCCAGAGCAACCTACCCGTTTGTCCTCCCCTGTCTGTGGGCCTAGGTGGAGAAGTAATATGGGGCATTATGCTAGAGCTAGACTAGACTACTAATAATAGACCCAACAAGGTCGACTATACTATAGTCATTGTGTCTTGTGTTGTGTGCTATACAGTCCCCTGCTGATTGAGGAATTGAGGAAGCAGACGGGGTCATAATAACAAGTTTTTTCTTCTCGAGTGCTCTGTTGTGCTGCTGTAGTTTTTGGAGTGAAAGGTCCCTTGAAATCCTTTTTGTTTTCTTTCACTATTTCATGGCTGGATTACGTTTCGAAGGTACAGAAGAGAATCTGATGACGACTGTTGAAGTCAAAACGTAATCCAGCCATGCTACACGGATCCATTGACTTTCACTAGCTTAGCGACATGCTCCCTCTTTTAACTGGTCTTAAAACAAGACAACGGCTTACATGGAAAATAAGCCACTTTGCCACCTATATAAACCCTGACCAATGATTTTAACTGTATTAAGCCCCAAAATAGTGGCATACCCCTTTAAGACTTGATCCATAAAACCTTTTTGGGTCTAGCTAGCCTTCAGTAGGAGCCACTTATTTTTTTCTCCATTCCATGAACAGGGTCTGCCCATTCCTCCGAAAATTTGGGCATAGTTTTAACGTGTGTGGTCGGACCAATGGGAGGTCGGACAAATGGGCCGTCGGACCAATCGGATGGAACCTCCATGCACACGATGCCATTCAACTTTCATGAGTCTCCCAAGCTGTTTTGTTTTGAGCTGGACCTTACCTTGCGAAGAGGAATCATTGGCTCTCACTTGTTGTGTATTTGGTTCTAATTCAGCACATGATGACGTAATGACCTATAAGGGGTTTGGGAAATCTATCATAACAGAGATATCAGTTACACACCTGCGAGGGCATGAGATGAACCTTCCCATGACAGTTCAGTAAATGGTATAACTTTATAACCTGTGTGGCAGACAGTGTTGTCTCTCTGCACCAACATAACATGGTGTCAGAAGTGCGTCTTACAGCAGTGGTACTCAAACTTTTTGTTTGAAGTACCACCTGGGAAAATATTGAGCTCTCCGAGTATCACCTTGACAACTAACATTAGAATATCGCGGGAAAGTCCTTCCATATTCACTTTTGCTAGGAGAGGTTCATAATGAAAATAAAAAAAATATTTTTTCCAAGTACCACTAGACATGTCTCAAGTACCACCAGTGGTACGCGTACCACAGTTTGAGCACCACTGTCTTACAGTATACTGTGTGAAGGAAGAGTGTAGTTTATGCTGGGGTGGATTGGAGTGGATACCAGGGCTTGACATTATGACTTTTTTGCTCACCGGCCACAGTGGCTAGTGGATTCCCAGAGTCACTAACATCTGAGCCTTTCTACCAGCCTCAGTTTTGTTGGCAGTATTTTATTAGAAGTATTTTCTTTGCCATGATACATCTAAGCACTGAAACTGAAGTGATATAAAACGAGACTATCAGTGATATCAACATAGTGTGTTAAATTAAACGACTTTGGCCAATATCATACAAACCTAATCTCAATGATCTTTCTTGAACTTGAATATAACGCAAGGGGCAAAGACAGGATATAGGCTACTAGGACATGTCATAGGCCAGGGGTTCCCAAACTTTACCATGACAAGCCCCCCCCCATATAGGCCTACCAGTAGATGCCTACCAAGGCCCCCCTGACATGACCTTCCTGAGCACCCGTTTTCACAACCCAATGAATTTGGTGCATTCCTAAACCCATTCAAGTAGGCTACTACAGAAAGCACAATACAAATATAAACATTGTTAAGAAGAAAATGATTCCACTGGGATTGTTTAGCTTATTTTGGTCTATTTTGGCTACTTAAGTTATTCAATTTATTAAATTATTCATTTTATATCACTATATTTTTCCTGCCAACTTGCCGTGGCCCCCCTGGCATACCCTCGCGTCCTCCACTTTGAAAACCACAGTCATAGGCTACCCAAGAATAAGTTACCTGCCAAAGTGGCTAGTGAGACTGAAGTCATAACTGGTCACGTCTAAGTTTTAGCCATTTTTGGCCGGTTAGCAGGTGCCAATGTCAAGCCCTGGTGGATTCCTGTCACTGCACATTCATCAGCGTTGCTGACATGAGGAAATGGACTTTCTGGCTCACAGTAGCTGAACTAGCAGGAGGCGCCATCTAGTGATGAAATGAAAATACTGCAATGCAGACAGGGGCAGCTGTGGCCTAATGACGAAAAAAAATATAAGCAACTATATATAAGCAACTATAACAAGCTACTACCTACTACTACTACTACTACTACTACTACACTACTAGTAATAGGAAGTGTGACTATTTCTTGGGGGGGGGGGGGGGGCAACGCCCTCGTATTTTCAGAAATGTAAAAAAAAAAAAAGATTTCCCACCGGGAAATGCCTGCTACGCCAGATGGCCAGTCCAACCCTGCATATGACGTAAGGCCACCCTATTGCCTTCATTAAAGAAACTGCTCAACATGGCAGTCTTCTTCAGGATTGTGGTGTCCAAAAACACTGTATGCTGTTCCATGAAGTGATGATATTTTGCTTTTTTTTTTTTTTAAAGTGTTTGTGTGTGTGAGTGCGTGCGTGCGTGTGTGTGTGTGTGTGTGCCGGCGTGACTGCGTGTGTGTGTGTGTCCAAAACACTCTACACATTGCAGTATTCTGCAGTGATGTTTCTGATACTGCAGAACAAGGTGAGGATTCTGTATGATGTCATGTCAACAGACAGGCAGCCAGAATATACACTTAACCAGAGTAACCCCTAGATGGCAGCATTGTAGCGACAATGAGCTCAGAGAGTGGCGCCATGGGGCACGTTGGAGGCCTGCCTTTTTTATTTAAGGAGATAAAATCTATGCCACCAATGAATACTTGTGTTGATTTATGGACAAAAAAATAACTTTCCATTGCCGTTGTGTTGTGTTTTAGTCTCTGTATGTCTTTGAATGTCTGTTCATGTTTTTTGTTTTATGTTACATGTTCTGTAAAGCGTCTTTGGGTATTTAGAAAAGCGTTATACAAATTTGATGTATTATTGTTATTATTATTAGCTTAGAAGCCCATTTATGTGTTATTCTAACCAAACGCACCAGAATTTTGTAATAAGCTGCCCAGGGCCGCCGCTAGGTATAATCAGAGTATGCAGAGTGCTTAGGGCAGCAACCACTTTGCCCCCAAAATTGGGGCCTCCTAAATTGAGATTGACTTAAACAATGGGTTATTTTATTTATTTATTTTAATTATTAGGGGGGGGCACGTGACCAGTTATGCTTAGGGCCTCCAAAATCTCAGCAGCGGCCCTGAAGCTAGTGATGCTATTTATCAATGACTCAGGCGTCTTAGGGCCTACAGGCTAAGACTCTCAGAGGAAATGAAAGCATTTTAGCGCAGCAATGTACGGCTATCAATCGCTTGGGGAGGGGAGCAGCGAAGTGTCACTACCGGCCTACGGAGAAATTCAGCAGAATCGTCTTCTTCCAGGGGAAACGCACCGACCGGGGTCTTAGGAAGCTTCGGCAGAATCCCATGCCGCTGGGAGAGTCTGACTCATCCTACTCAACCTACTAGCGTGATGACAGCTCCACTTGTTATCACGATGGGAGCCGATTCAAATGGAAGTAAGACGCCTGTGTGGAATCGGCGTGGAGCCAAATGATGAGCCGTGTAACCTCTTTCTCTCTTTTTTTCAATTAGTCAAAGGCCCACTTTTGTTTGAAGTGTTTTAAATAACCATCTTGGTTTGGGCCTCCATTTCAAATTCAGCAGGTTTAGCCTGCGGAATAAGCAAAGCCTAAAAGCTCTTCCACTCACATATTGACACATGAAACCAAATCTAGCCTAACTTCAAATCTTGAATATTGGTTTAGCCTATTTCCATGATCTTAATAATAAAGATTAATATTCTCTCTCTCTCTCTCTCTCTCTCTCTCTCTCTCTCTCTCTCTCTCTCTCTCTCTCTCTCTCTCTCTCTCTCTCTCTCAATTCTATTCAATTCATTATAGCTTAGCTGAAGAAGTAGGCCTAGGCCTACATTTAAGTGCATAATATTAGGCCTACAATAATTATTTTTTTAAAAACATACAATAATAGTAGCCTAATTGTATTGATAATCTGTTTCTATCAATACAATTAGGCTACTATTATTATTTTTGTGCTTTTGTGTTCAGTTGATTTTTTTGAGATATGGGTTTGTCTATTCATTTCAAACCATTCGAAAGAAATTGAAAAAACTTTACATTGTGTTGGTTAGGGGGCATGAAGTATGCTGCCATAGTTTTCATTCACCGTTCCATGCAACCGTATCTCTTTCATTTCGTGAAGTATTCGTGGTGCATTCACGTTATTGCCCGTTTTTCGTGGTTGGGCAACGAAACGCTGCCTATTCATTTGAATTGCCCGACTGCTGCCTAGCGACCCACTAGTTTGACTCTCTTTTGGTACCGTCACATGGTGATCAAACATTTCAAACAAGCAATTTAGAGTTAGGTTTAGGGTTAAGGTTAAGGTTAGGGTTAGAGTTAGGTTTAGGGTTAAGGTTAGGGTTAGGGTTAGGTTTAGGTTTAGGTTTAGGGTCGTATGACATAAGGCGTAAGTACAGAAAGGGCGTCGAATTAGTGAGTCCCGAGTGTGTCAGCAGTGTTCTGTCAGCAGTCCCTCCCCGCCCCTGCAGACGCTTGGATAGCAGCAGTCGGGCAATTCAAATGAATAGGCAGTGTTTCGTTGCCCAACCACGAAAAACAGACAATAACGTGAATGCACCACGAAAATTAAAGTTATTTTGTTCGTGAATACCTCACGAAATGACAGAGATAGGGCTCTTCCATGATAGCCTATCAAAATCCACACAGGCTACAGTCATCCCAGGTCTTTCTATTCTTAACACTTTTGCGTTTGGTTTATTTTAGATACAGGATTGTCCATTTAATTTTAAATCATTGGAAAGCAATGGAAAATAAAGTACACATTGTTGTAAAGAGATCATAGCCTACCTACATCCTGTGTCTTCAACAAGATGCTGTCTAGTCTTGGAGAGGATGCTCTTGTTGCTTAGTAACGCGAGTGTGTTTTATATATATCTCTCATATGCATGACACCTCTGTTGCTACACACCATGACTGAAAAAAGGACTGAAGCATATCTCTGACCAGCCTAGTTTTTACATTTTAGTGATTATTTTTACTCCAACTCCAACTCCCATTGTCATTGTGACACAGCACTCCACAGCACACTGCACACAACGAAATTGCATTTATGCCTCACCCGTGCAAGGGGTCAGCCCCCAATAACGCCACAAAAAAATAGTGCGGCGGAACAATACGATGCTCAGGGTACCCTCAGTCATGGAGGAGGATAGGGGAGAGCACTGGTTAATTAGTCCACCCACCAACCTGGCGGGTCGGGAGTCGCCGTAACCGCTTACCCATGACTGCCCTCAACTTACCCATGACTGCCCTCAACTTACCCTTGACTGCCCTCAACTTACCCATGACTGCCCTCAACTTACCAATGACTGCCCTCAACTTACCAATGACTGCCCTCAACTTACCAATGACTGCCCTCAACTTACCCATGACTGCCCTCAACTTACCCATGACTGCCCTCAACTTACCCATGACTGCCCTCAACTTACCCATGACTGCCCTCAACTTACCCATGACTGCCCTTATGTTAATTCAAGAGCCTGAATTCCACTGAAATGTCAGCTAGATTGAACTGTGCTTCACTTCACCACACTCCCTCACATGGACCTGCCTGTGCATCACCAGTCATCATGTCCAACTTCCTGGTCCTGACATCATCCTGTGATGACTACTTAATGTACTGGGAAATGTAACGCCCAGTTAGGAAGCTTGTGAACTCAGAGAAAGAAAGAAAGAAAGAAAGAAAGAAAGAAAGAAAGAAAGAAAGAAAGAAAGAAAGAAAGAAAGAAAGAAAGACATAGATGAGAGGACAAGAGATGGAGAGGGGGTTAAGAGAGAGAGAGAGAGAGAGAGAGAGAGAGAGAGAGAGAGAGAGAGAGAGAGAGAGAGAGAGATGGGAGACAGAGAGAGAGATGAGTGTCTTGGTTCCATATCTTGATTTCTATTACAGTAATGTGCGAGGCAAATAAATAGAGAGGGGGGCGAGAATAGTTTAAAAGAAGACAGAAAGAGGCAGAGAGAGAGAGCCCTGGTTCAACTTTATTGATGGTGGCTGTTACATGCAAGGAAAAACAACAAAAACGTTCATAAATTAGTGAAAGAGTTAGATAAGGGGATAGGGAGAGAGAGAGAGAGAAGAAGAGGAGAGAGAGATCGAGAGACGGTCTTGACTCCATCCCTCGATGACTATATGTGTTGTTTGTTTGTCATTCGTCCCGTCCTGGTGATGATGCATTTAATAACAAGAAGAACTGGTCACAGCAGACCCAACATTCCATTCTGTCGCCGCGGACAGCGATGTAAACAGGAAATGGGGCATTTGTGGAGGCTGGCGTCAGCCACACTGGGGCATGGAACTGAGGAGGGGCCTGTAATCACCCAACTGGCCTTCTGTCGAGAGGGGCTCCTTCAGCCACACAGGGGCATGGAACTGAGGAGGGGCCTGTAATCACCCAACTGGCCTTCTGTCGAGAGGGGCTCCTTCAAAAATGAAGATGAAGACTCATCCAGGGTTGCCAGATGAGTCTGATGATTTCCAGCCCCAAAAATGCTCAAAACCCGCCTGGAAGCGCTAAATTCCGCCCAATTCTATTGATTTCTATGACCATGATTTTTTTCTGCCATGTGCCATTTTTACCCAGCAGACGGCCATCCTAAGCAGCCCGATCGGGCGGGAAACAGCCCAATCTGGCAACACTGTATGTGAGCATGAGTGTTAGTAAAGTCCTTTTGAATGACTGCTCACCATTGTGTCCGTTTGGAGCATGACTGTTTGTCAAGAAAAAATGATGCCATTGTCATTGGTGTTGTTGTTATTGTTTGTAAACACTGACCTGCACGTCCACATATTTGTCAGGGCAGACATCAATTCAGCACCGGCTCTGTCAGATAGGCTATCAGAGACTGACCTAGTTACTGTAAGGCCTCACCTAGCCACACATCCTGCATAGCAACAAACAACAACAAAAAGTATCAACGCCCACACAACAGTACAACTTTCTACTGTCTCACTCACATCACATATCGCATGTCTCAGCGATGACCTCAACGCTGTAATTAGCAACTGATCAGTGTTGAGTGTGTGTTTGTGTGTGTGTGTGTGTGTGTGTGTGTGTGTGTGTGTGTGTGTGTGTGTGTGTGTGTGTGTGTGTGTGTGTGTGTGTGTGTGTGTGTGTGTGTGTGTGTGAGTCAGGGTGGAGTAATGGTGCTTTGATAGGATGATGCACAATGACTCTGACAAAAGAGAACAGAGAGTGTGATTGCAAAAAGTCAACAAGTCAATGCGTGGTGCGGCGTGAGTGATGCTTTTATGCACAAATGCGTCACCTGTGTTCTGCAGTAGACTATATTGAATTTGGTAAGTGACTGCAACACCACAGGATGTGTTTTTTTTAATTATTTTTTTTTACTTTTTTTATGGTCTTTTTTTTTTTACTTTATTTGACAGGATAGTGTGAGAGGTGGACAAATTGTATAAATAAGGTCAAATACCCCATTTGTCACTACGATATCAGCCCAGAGAAGAGAAGAGAAGAGAAGAGAAGAGAAGAGAAGAGAAGAGAAGAGAAGAGAAGAGAAGAGAAGAGAAGAGAAAGAGAAAGAGAGACATGTAAAGGAACAAAGAGGGGAGACAGAATAAGGGCCTAGGAGAGAGAGAGAGAGAGAGAGAGAGAGAGAGAGAGAGAGAGAGAGAGAGAGAGAGAGAGAGAGAGAGAGAGAGAGAGATGAGAAGGCCTGCACATGAGGGAGAGTGAGGTGTATAGCTTTAATTCGGTATTACAGTAAGGCCCAAACCTTATCTTCCTTCAAAAGTACTGAGACAGAAGAAAAGAGGCAAAGAGCGAGAGATGACCTGTCCTAATCCTCTCAGGACAGGGTGCTAAAGGTCTACCTACAGTAGTTCAAATGACCTCAATCTACTCAGGAAAAGAATGATAGATATAATTAATTTGAAAGATGCTCATAGAATAATCTTACTCACGTTGTACAGAAGGATGAGATTCGTAGAGTAGAATAGTGTGTGATTCTCAAAGTGTGGTCCGGGGACCACAGGTGGTCCGTGACAGAGCTCAGGTGGTCCACGAGGGGATTTCTACTTTTCCAAGACAAGCCAGCAGTAAACTATATTTGTAACATTATTATAAAGGTAAATGTAGCTGAAGTCACATTTTCACCACAATAAGGCAGGCTTGTAAATGTGAATAAGAAGTAAGTGATCTGCATCGAAATTAGCCCCCGTCAACTGTCATTTCAGTTCACAGGTGGTCCCTAAACATTTTTGGGGGGGGCAAAGTGGTCCTCGATCTGAAAAAAGTTTGAGAAACACTGGTGTAGAGCAAAGCATTGAACAGTATAGCTGAGTAGTGTAGAGAGTAGAGGAGAGGAGTAGTGGTGTCTGTGGTTTACTTTTTTTTGTGGTGGATAGCTTACTGTACGTATATTTGAGCATTTTTTGAGGTGGGTATACTGCATATATTTGTGCTTCTAAATAATGGATCAATCAATTTTAGGTGGGTATACTGAAATCCCTGAAATTATGAGGTGGGTATACTGCATGTACCTGCGCTCTACGTAGAATGCACCACTGGAGAGGAGAGTAGAGTGAAGTAGAGTACGTAGTGTAGAGTGGAGTAGAGTAGAGTAGAGTAGAGTAGAGTAGAGTAGAGTGCAGTAGAATAGAATAGAGTAGAGTAGATTAGAGTAGAGTAGAGTAGAGTAGAGTAGAGTATTAGAGTAGAGTGAAGTAGAGTACGTAGTTAGAGGTAGAGTGGAGTAGAGTAGAGTAGAGTAGAGTAGAGTAGAGTAGAGTAGAGAGAAGTAGAGAAAAGTAGAGTACAGATACTTTACTGTTCCCAAAGGAAATTCATGAATGGAAGGACGTTACAATCTGCAACATTTAAAGAGCTGTTTACATGGGAAATTATAGCGAATTGATTACCTCAAGTTACCTTCAGACCTTTGGTAATGTCATAGCAATGTTGTTCTGATGATTGTTGTTTTTTCAGCAAAGAGTGGATAGGCCTGTCAACAGCTCCATCTCCCCTTTGAAGCTATGCCAGCCAATCAAACTCTTTTCAAGATTCACAATGTGTGGTTGGTAGTGTAGGCCAGTGGTTCCCAACCTGGGGTACGTGTACCACTAGGGGTACGCGAGCACACTGCAGGGGGTACTTGGACAATGTTATTATTTTAACAAATGTATGGAGCAGTTACATCAGGACAGAGAAAGCAATATAGAAGATGAATTAGGGGGTACTCATGGCACAACTAAGGCTTAGGGGGTACGCAAGACAAAAAAGGTTAAGAACCACTGCTGTAGGCTACTAGGTACTCTCGAAATACAACCAAGAAATTTCTAAAGCTAGACAATCTTTTTTCTCTGACATAATTAACAGAAATATTAATAATGCACGTGTCCTGTTTGGCACTGTGGAAAAGCTAGCAAGGCCCCCAAATCAAATGCCCTCTGAGTTCCTCTCAGTCAGCAAATGCAATGAGTTCGCATCCTTTTTCAAAGGAAAGATTGAAAAAATACGTACAAACATACTCACACATGTGCAACCGACCCAAGATTCAGACCAACTTGCTATGGTGAAGTTAAATCCTAACCTCATGAGAAATTTTCATTTAGTTGATGTGGACATTCTTAATAGAACGGTACAAAGTCTTAGCTCCTCTACATCTGACTTAGATATTTTACCAACAGCCTTCTTCAAATCCATCTTACATCTAATATCATCAGATGTACTTCAGATCATCAACACCTCACTACAAACAGGCATATTCCCAGGCTGTCTGAAAGAAGCAGTTGTGAAACCCTTACTGAAAAAGAACAACCTGGATGCAAGGGTACTAAACAACTATAGGCCCATATCCAATCTACCATTCATGGGTAAAATAATAGAGAAAATTGTTTTTAACCAATTAACTGCTTTTCTAATGTCTAATAGCTATTTTGATAAGTTTCAATCAGGTTTCCGTGCCTACCACAGCACTGAAACAGCTCTTATTAAAGTTATGAATGACATAAGATTGAATTCTGATGCTGGCAAATCATCCGTCTTGGTGCTACTCGATTTAAGTGCCGCTTTCGATACAGTTAATCATTCTATACTACTACATAGACTGGAACACTGGGTTGGCTTTACAGGCATAGTGATCAACTGGTTAAAATCGTACTTACAACAAAGACGTTTTTTTGTCGCCATTGGACATACATCATCACCGATGTCTCTGAATTGTGGGGTCCCCCAGGGCTCCATTCTGGGACCACTACTGTTCAATCTGTATATGTTGCCACTGGGACACATTATCGAGAATAACTCCATAAATTACCATAGCTATGCGGATGATACCCAGCTCTACTTATCTATGTCCCCAAATGACTATACCCCCCTTGAATCACTCTATCATTGCATGGACCAAATTAACAAATGGATGTCTCACAATTTCCTCCAGCTGAACACAGATAAAACTGAAGTAATTATATTTGGGAAAAGAGAGGAGAGACAAAAGATTGCTACTATCCTTGAAACGAAGGGACTGAAAGCAAGGGATACAGTTAAAAATCTTGGGGTTCTCATTGACAGTGACCTAAACTTCAACAGTCACATGAAAGCTATTACTAAGTCTGCATTTTATCACATAAAAAACGTCTCTAAATGTAGGGGCCTGATGTCTAAACATGATCTGGAGAAGCTAATACATGCCTTCATTTCTAGTAAAGTTGATTACTGTAACAGTCTTTTTACTGGCCTCCCCAATAAGACCATTAAACAGCTTCAACTTGTACAAAACGCAGCTGCAAGGGTTCTTACAAAGACAAGGAAGTTCGACCACATTACTCCAATTTTAAGATCGCTGCATTGGCTCCCAGTAAGCTACAGAATTGATTTTAAGGCTATGTTACTTGTGTTTAAATCACTAAATGGAATGGGACCCACATATCTACTGGATATGTTTCAGCTGTATGCACCAACTAGGTCACTAAGGTCAACGGAGAAGAATTTGCTGGTGATTCCAAAAGTCAAAACAAAGTGTGGAGAGGCAGCCTTTAGCTTCTATGCTTCAAAGCTTTGGAACCAGCTTCCAGATGACATAAAAAATGCACCCACTATTGATAGCTTTAAATCTAGACTCAAGACAAAGCTGTTCTCAGATGCTTTCCCCTAGCTTAAATTAATTATTCTTATTATTTTTATTTTTATTTTTATTTAATTTGTTTTATTTTATTTTATTATTATTTTTACCTTATGTTTTATCTTAATGTTTTAAATATTTTTTTGACTCTAATTCATTTCCTTCTTTCTTCCCTGTTTCCTTTCATTTACATTTGTTTACTTTGTGAAGCACATTGAGTTGCACCTGTGTATGAAATGCGCTATATAAATGAACTTGCCTTGCCTTGCCTAGGTGTGACGTGGGTGTTCGGAAACGTAACTGTTCCAGGTGAGTACTTCTTGTACATCTAAAAGAACACAATTCCTACCATTCTGAGTGAGACATACCTTTGACTAAGCTAACAGAACAAAAACCACTTGCCCCCAAAACATTACAACATTGCTACTCCGTTACAACACTCCTTTACTGGGCACATTTCAACATTACAAAAATACAAAAGTACAAAACCCTAGCCCACGTGTCCTCCCTTGCCCAAACACCTTTGCCCCAACCCCCTTGATCTCTCCTGCCCTCTCCTGCCCTCAACCACTACCATTCTCTCCACAACTACGTATTATCATTCTCCCCTTGTGCTCCAATTTCTCCAGCCTTCCTTTGGATAAAGCACCACCCTACCCTTTGTGTGTTGCTTTTCCTAAGCACGTCCGACCTACCCCTACCCCTTTCCCATACCCCACTCTCTTCTGGCTTCCTCTGCCACCCCCCTGTCACCCTTTGCCCAAGAACCACCCTACCCTCCGTGCTCTCCCTTGCCCAAACGTCATTCCACCCGCACCCTAGCCCATTTTGCCCTTCTCTACCCTAACAAACACCCCTCCACTCCCACCTACCCCACACTCTTCTGGCTTCCCCTGCCATCCTTTATCCAAGAACCACCCACCGTGTTCTCTCTTACCCAAACACCACCCACACCCTAGCCCATTTTGCCCTTCTATACCTTCCCCTGCCCCAAGGTGGGACTGTTTTCCAGGAGAGAGAGGGGACCCAGACTTGGGTCCTCATTACATTGTATTAATTGGCAGGGGGGCCCTTTCAGATGACTTTGTCCTGGGCCCGGCCAAAGCTGTCAGCGGACCTGCCCAAGCAATACTCCACTCCACTTCGAAACGAAAACGTCCACAGAATTGAACAGGGGGCGATTTATATCACCAATATCTCCACCAATCTCCCGCCTTTCTGGCAGAAAGAGAAGAGCCAATTGCTTACTGAGCTACACGGTCATTGATCCAATCATCTTGCTAGCAAACGTTGCTCATGCGCATTAGAAAACTATAAAGGAGGTTTTTTTTTTTCATAAACACGGTGTTGTGAGGAGGGGCAAGACACTGGCAGCCAACCACGTGAGCTAATTTTATAACTGACAGCGGTTTCCAACAATCAGAGGTTGAGTTGTGTGCAGCCAGGGTTGCGCAGTCAGGTTATGAACAAAAATTTGGAACCCATGTATAGAGAAGCAGCTGCACGAAAGAGCTGCACCCTGAGGCGTCGCCAAGATGGCCGCCAAGTGGAGAGACTTACAGGGGGTTTCTCAAAGTGAAGTGTCTGACCTAGCCCATTTTTACAAGGTCTATCCAATTATTAATTACACATAGAACTAGTTATAGATGTTTGTTTTGTAAACACAGTGTTGTGAGGAGGGGCAAGACACTGGCAGCCAACCACGTGAGCTATTTCTTTGACCGACAGCGGTTTCTAAAAATCAGAGGTTGAGTTGTGCGCAGCTAGTTTCACACAGTCAGGACGAATCTAAAATTTAGAACCCATGTATTGGATAGACCTACTCTTTGGTGAAATCCGAGAAAAAATGGGCGTTACTCATCCTAGCAAAGCTAGGACACTTGACTTTGAGAAATGTCCATTGAGAGAGACCTTGACTCCGCTGCACTCCCACCTTACCTCCAGCATTGCCAGATTGGGCGGTTACCCGCTGCTTGGGATGGCCGTCTGCAGGTAAAAACGGGAAAAGTTTGTCATTTGGCATTTTTTTCCTGCTGTTTTATGCCCATAGAAATCAATGCAATTTGTTGAAATTGGGCAGAATTTAGCGCATTTTGGCAGTTTTTGATAACCTTTTGGGCGGGATTTGTACATCATACACATCTGGCAACACTCCTCACCTCACGTCACCCCACTGCCCGCCTTGCCCCTGCCTTGCCCCTCCTCTGATGGCATGCCTGGACGGCTGGGCTGGCAGGGTGCGTGGCATGCATAGGAGTGCCCACCGCAAGCCCTGAGCCCTCGCCAGTCAGAGGTATGACTGCAATGTGACACATACATAGCTGCCCACACACAGTACACACACAAGCACACACACAGTACACAAGCGCACACACACACATAGTACACACACACACACACACACACACACACACACACACACACACACACACACACACACACACACACACACTATGTCTGTCTCTGGCATGCCTGGTGCTGTCTTACAGCCTTAGGAAGTACAAATGCCTGGCAAAGTATGT
>NC_085857.1:20104548-20112048 GCF_034702125.1 Engraulis encrasicolus
GTGTGTGTGTGTGTGTATATACTGTGTGTGTGTGTGTGTGTGTGTGTGTGTGTGTGTGTGTGTGTGTGTGTGTGTGTGTGTGTGTGTGTGTGTGTGTGTGTGTGTGTGTATGCGCGTGCGTGTGTATGCGTGTGTATGCATCTGTGTCTGTGTGTCTATGTGACGGTGTTCTGTATGAAGTTGTATAGTGACTCAATTGATGTGGGGTGTGTCTGTGTCTTCCAGCGGTATGAGTTTATGGGTGACTATATATTGATGTTTCATTGTTTCCAAGGGAGACATGTTGTTGTGCCACTATGAGCCACTTGTGTGTATGTGTGTGTGTGTGTGTGTGCGTCTCTTTATGTGTCTGAGTGTGTCGGAGTTTGTCTGAGTGTGACAGTGTCTGTCTGTGTGTGTAACCGCTTCTAACATCTGTATCTGAGTGTGTGTCTTTATACAGTGTGTGTCTGTGCCCGTGAGTAGGGGAGACCGGGGCTGGTTCGATCAATTTTCATTCTCATTTATTTTTCTCTGCCTTTACAAAGCTTTACAGCTGTCAAATGGTGATTGACTGAAAGAGTCATGTCTCCTCTATAAGATACATGCATATAATGTCAACAAACGATCCCTTGTTTTGAGTAATAAGCAACTGCATTTATCAAATTAGAAATGAGTACATATGTCCCCCAAAACAACGCTTAATATGTTGTCTTTTCACTATTCTCCATCTAATGAATAGATTGAATGTTTTGAAAATGATAGCATTTTGATTTTATTCACTGTTTACCAAACGTCCCAACTTCACCGGAGTTGGGGTTTGTAGATCGGAGTGCAGCTCGGGTTTCCTCAAATCCTCGATTATATTCATGTAACGTCGATAATTTTGTGATATACACGGTTTGGTAACTTCATAACAGTATAATGAGTCATCAAAGTCATTATTTTACACGGAGTCAGCCAAGCATGTCTCGAAAGAAGTCGCAGACCTCGTCGGCTAAAACCTCACCGAAGACGGCGGCGCCACACGCTGCATGTAGAGATCCAGTGCGGGACAGTGTCGCTGGTGAACTCACCGCTATAAGATCTATGCAGGAGCAGTTGGTTGGCGACATGGTTGAAGTGAAAAGTGGCATTAAAGGGGTATGCCACTATTTTGGGGCTTAATACAATTAAAATCATTGGCTGGGGTTTATAAAGGTGGTAAAGTGTCTTATTTTTCATGTAAGCCGTTAAAAGAGGGAGCATGCTACAATGCTACACGGATCCATTGACTTTCACTTTTTAACTTGTCTTAAAGCAAGACAACGCATAACATGAAAAATAAGACACTTTACCACCTTTATAAACCCCAGCCAACGATTTTAACTGTACTAAGCCCCAAAATAGTGGCATACCCCTTTAAGAGAGTGAAGACTGTGCACATCCCACGTTGAGGTGCAGGACGAAGAGGTTTTAGAGCAGTCGTCGTTCTCAACCTTTTGTGAACAAAAGATCCCCTTGACCTCATCATGAGCAATGCCCGCTTTATTACTAAGAAATAAGACAAATTCCCATCCCCCCCCACCCCCCTCCCACCCCCACCCCTCAGCTGTCTCCTTCTCAACGCTCTTACCACCAAAACACTCTGGGGACGGCTCACCGGAAGTGTGCGCACCACTCATTCTCAGAATCAGGAGAGAGAGAGAGAGAGAGAGAGAGAGAGAGAGGAAGAGAAAATGTGGGTCGACCCGATACTTACCAACCTCCTCTGAATGTCATTCTAAGAAAAAGCACTCAAGACAGACATTGAAAAAAAAGGATTTCTGCCTGTCACTTGGTGTCTCGTGCTTTTTGTCATTTTTTTTAAATCTTGTATTTGGTTATCCTGTTCCCAGGTCAGAGGTCTTTGGATGTGCTGGCTTTAACCCACTCCTTCTATTTGCGCTTTATAGCCTATATTTCAGAGACATGACAGGCATTTCATTGACAAAACAAAACAGTGAAAACATTAAACACAGTTTAGTTTACCAAACGAATCACATTGATTACTCTGTTTGGTATATTCAAATTAATCGTCTTATTAGCAGCCAAATCAAAGCAAAGACAAGACGGTGGGTGGCGCGCATAGACGCAGCGGCCCGGAGTATGTGTCCTGTACGGTGTATTCCTAACACAATTTCGTTGTCAAATTTATTTAAATCATAGGCTTTTTAATGTAACTTCCCGTTTGGACACTGTACTTGGAGTGCCAGGATGAACTTTTTTCTTTCGATTAAACTTTTCCCCGATATCCAAGAGCACCCAAAGCCTTTATGAACATTCTGACAACTGCTTGAGCTACCAGCCACCTGTGTGCCTGACAAATAAAAGCTCTTGATTCTTGATTCTTGATTGAAGACCAAAAAAAACCCCTATCAACTTCATCGTATTGCACCAGCATTTATTGCTGCACGATAGAAGGGATGAGAAGGCTAGGGAAAGAGGGAGAGAAAGAAAGAGGGAGGGAGAGAGAGAAAGAAAGAGAGGGATGAAGAGGAGGTGCAGACAGGAGGGAAAGGTGTGGTGGGGAGCCTCAGCTCTGACGTATGCTGACGTAGCGCCCTCTTGGCATTGGCATGCCACCGTGAAACGGATTACTGCACATAGGACCAAACCGGGCCCAGGCCCACAGGCCCACAGGCCCCAAGAGTCAAGAGGGCCCTGAAGATCAAGCCTCTAACACTCTAAAAAGAGCTGGGTTATTACTTTGACTAAACCCCTGGGTCAATTGCTTTTCTATAAAAAAAAGGGTTAAATATAACCCATATTGGGTTATATCTTCTTACCCATTACCTGGGTTATTGGCCAAACCTTTCCTTTTTCATATTGTGTTGAAAATCACTCTTTTAGCAGCTGAATTCTCACATTTTCTAAGGGGACAAACTCCCGAAATCCCCAACAACGCTGGGTCTCAATCATCATGACCTAAACCCTGAATCTTTTTGTAAATTAGTGATACCCATGAAGGGGGGATTTGTTTTCTGGCCCCGGAGCCACACAGAGTCATAATACGGACTTGAGTATGAACAGAGGGATGAGAGAGGACGAGAGGTAAGGATGACAGTGTGTTGAGAGGAGCACGGCTCTTTCGCTCTCTTTTTTTCTCTCTCTCATATCTTTCTCTTTTCTCTCTCTCTCTCTCTCTCTCCATGGTTTTCCGTACTTCACAGCATCCTTTCTCTCTCTCTCCTTCTCTGTCTTCTCTCGGATTTCCATTCCCCATCCTCTCTTTAATATTATTTCAATATTTCTTTGTCTCTCTCTCTCTCTCGTCTCTCTCTTCTCCCTCTCTCTCTCTCTCTCCTGTATCTCTCCTCCCTCTCTTCCTCTTCATCCTTCCCACTTTCCATCTCTCTCTCTCTCCAGCTCTCTCTCTCTCTCTTTCTCTCTCTCTCTCTCTCTCTCTCTCTCTCTCTCTCTCTCTCTCTCTCTCTCTCTCTCCATCCTCTGTTCCTCTCCAGCCTTTCCACTTTCCATCTCTCTTTCTCTCTCTCTCTCTCTCTCTCTCTCTCTCTCTCTCTCTCTCTCTCTCTCTCTCTCTCTCTCTCTCTCTCTCTCTCTCTCTCTCTCTCTCTCTCTCTGTCTCTCTCCTGGTGGGGTGTTGGCAGGGCTGGCTGTGTGAGCAGACTGGTAACAGATTGGGCCAGCTTACTCACCGGTGCAGGCTGCTTTGGCAGGATGTGGCGCAACTGAGAACCCCTCCTCCTCCATTGCTATAGGCCAGGGATTCTCAAAGTGTGGTCCGGGGACCACTAGTGGTCCGCGACAGAGCTCAGGTGGTCCGCGAGGAGATTTCTCATTTTCCAAGATAAGCTAGCAGTAGGCTATATTTGTAACATTTTCATGTTTTCAACACAATAAGACAGGCTTATAATGTGAATGAAAAGTAAGTGATCTGCATAAAAATTAGCAGTGTCAAATTAGCATCCATCAACTGCCAATTCAGATGACAGGTGGTCCCCGATAATTTTTTTGGGGGGACAAAGTGGGCCACGGTCTGAAAAAGTTTGAGAAACACTGCTATAGGCCTACCATCTCCCGTCCTCTCCTCCTCTCTCCTGTATCCTCTATTCCCTTCTTCTTTTCCTTTCCTCTCTCGTTATTTCTCCTCCGTTCCTCTCATCATCTCACCTCCCCCTCTTCTTCTCTTATTCCTCTCCACCTTCCCTCCTCTATTCCTTTTCCTCTCTTCTCCTCATCCTTTCCTCTCTTCCTTTCTTCTTTTCCTTTCCTCTCTCATTCTTTCTCCTCCGTTCCTCTCATCATCTCACCTCCCCCCTCTTCTTCTCTTGTCCCTCTCTTCCCTACCTTCCCTCCTCCTCCTCTCCTTTTCCTCTCTTTTTCTTCTTTTCCTTTCCTCTCTCATTCTTTCTCCTCCGTTCCTCTCATCATCTCACCTCCCCCCTCTTCTCTTCTTCCCTATACCAACCCTCCTCCTCTTCTCCTTTTACTCTCTTCTCCTCCTTTCCTCTCCTCCTCCTCCTCCCTCTCCTCATCTTTGCTTCCCCATCCTCTCTCTCCACTCCCCCCTCTTCTTCTCTTGTCCCTCTCTTCCCTACCTTCCCTCCTCCTCCTCTCCTTTTCCTCTCCTCTTTCCACTTCTCTCATCTCCTCTCCTCTCCACTTATTGCTCTCTCTTTGTGCACTCCGTACACTTCTGCCCCTCTTCTCCTTCTCCTCCCCTCCCTCTCCTCATCTTTGCTTCCCCATCCTCTCTCTCCACTCCCCTCCCCTCCTTTCAAATAGTCTCTTCTCTCCTCTCCTCTCCTCTCCTCTCCTCTCCTCTCCACTTCTCTCATCTCCTCTCCTCTCCACTCCTCTCCTCTCCTCTCCACTTCTCTCATCTCCTCTCCTCTCACTTCCTCCTCACTCCAGTCCTCTCCCCTGCTCAACCCATCCTCTTTTCACCCACCATACTTTCTCCCTCCACTCCTCTTCTATTTTCCTCTTCTCTCCATTTTCTCTTTCCATCCACTTCCCTCCAATCGTGTCACTTCCTCTCTCTCCTCTCTGCTCTCCATCACCAGGACACACACACACACACACACACACACACACACACACACACACACACACACACACACATGCCCGCATGCATGCACACACACACACACGAACCCACACACACAGAGAGAATGAATGAGTGTGTGTGTGTGTGTGTGTGTGAGAGAGAGAGAGAGAGAGAGAGAGAGAGAGAGAGAGAGAGAGAGAGAGAGAGAGAGAGAGAGAGAGAGAGAGAGAGAGAGTAGTTCACAACCAATTGGTTCCATTACTGGGGTGGGGGGGCTGGGGGATATAAACGTCTCCAATCTATCCGCTAGTAATAGACCCTCAACTATTTGAAACCGGAATTATTTATGTAATAAAGCATTGCCTCTGCCACACAGCAAGCCTTCAGAGGAAATGTCTGCGAGCCAGATCTTGCTCCCTGTCGCCGTGAGCACCTGCTGAGGAATGAGGAGGGAAGGCAGGGCTCCACACACACACACACACACACACACACACACACACACACACACACACACACACACACACACACACACACACACACACACACACACACACACACACACACACACACACACACATTCACACACTCAAGCACACACAAGCACACACGCACACACACACACACACAAGCTTACACACACACACACATACATACACACACACACACACACACATTCACACACTCAAGCACACACACGCACAAACGCACACACACACACACACACATCACGCACACAGAGTGAAACACAAATGCATGTTCATGCAACGCAGACACGTGCGCACGCACGCACGCACATACACACACACGCGCGCACGCGCTTTCCATCTCTTTTCATCCTAAAGTAGTTCAACACTTTATTTTCAGGTTGTATAACAATGGTCCCGATATTCAAAGTGTGCAAATTGCAATAATCGTAAGTAGCCCCGGGGAACGCTGTAATAGTCATTGAAAAGTTAAGTACCATAGCACTACAGTCCTATGACAAAACGTAGGGCCTTTAGTAATGCACTACGACTTGGTTCACTGCCATTCTGCTGAGAGCGAATGTATAACGCTGTGTCTTAACGGGTTAAACATCCTTAAGAAGCATGTACACGCCTACACACTGAGGACGGCTTCAGGCCTGAAGGCGTCCGTGTGACCTGAACATGGGCTGCATCAAAACATTTTAGTAATGAGAATAAACAAGAGCATCGGGACGTCTAGGTTAGGTTAGGTTAGAATTCTGTATTAGTCTCCACGAAGGAGAAATCTCTATTCCTTCGGCCTTGTGTACAAAACTTGCTCATGCACAAAAAAAAACTACGCAAGTAACTTTTCATGCAAATTTTCAGATGTACTAAGACTGAACATAAAAACTGCACTAAATTTCATATGAAATCAGATGTGCCACATGAATCATCAGGAAAACCTCTTCATTCATGGACTGATACCTTTGACATTTCAGGTGCATAATGCTTTTTTCCTCTCAGATTTTCAATTATACGCACAGATTCAGTAGGAAATCTACGGCGTTAGAGCACGCCTATTACAATTGAATTCACGATTACAATGAAAACTTGATTGTTAGTACATGGCTGGAAGTTCTTGGTCAAGAGTTTATTTGCCATGTCAACAAAGTGGATATGATTTTTTTGTGGCATATCCCCCAAACATCAAACCAAATACAAACAATGGACAAGACACACAGCTGCAAAGCTCATAAAAAGCTCACATGGCAAATAAACTCTTGAACTTGAAAGGCTTGGAGGTTTCGTATCAAAACACGGGTGTGAAAACCTGTTTCTCCTCAGGCATTATCACACGTGCAGCGTTTCATTACCGTGTGAATAGACCTCAACCATGATCGGAATGCTGCGCAAACAGTTCCAAAGTTCAATTTACACATAATTTGTCCCGTCTGACACAACCTCTTATTAATGCATTTGTGGTTGTAGTGAAATTGGCACAAACAACTGGTGACGAGTCGGACAAGAATCTCTGTAATGTTGTCGTAAATTTGTCTTGGAGCTTTTTCTCAGCGAGGCGGAAAACTACACACGATGCTAATGATGCCTCTTTGTCACCTCCAGTACAGAGGCTGTTCAGAGACACTGTGGAATATAGGCTACATAGACTGCATTAAATCAAGAGCTCACAGTACTGTATATGTTTGTTACAGCCAGATTGGCATGACCAACAGAGGTGTCAAATGTAAGAGTAAAAGTTAAAAACAAAAAAGAAAAGAAACACTGTTTCCTTCCAACACAGGTAGCTTATCTGGGGGGCGTTTCTCGATTCTTGTCGTTGCTAACCGTCTTAAGTCGGTCTTGAGTTGGTCGTAAGTTGCTCTTGAGTTGGTCTTAAGTTGGTCTTCAGTTGGTCTTTAGACGCAAGACCAACTTAAGAACAACTTAAGAACAACTTAAGAACAACTTAAGACCAACTCAAGACCTTGGTTACAACGTTGGTCTTAAGAACGAACAAAATGGCTAAAGTCGTTAGCAAAG
>NC_085857.1:20127048-20139548 GCF_034702125.1 Engraulis encrasicolus
ATGTTCTCAAAATATTTGAATGGCAGGACTTCACACATACAGTGCGTAGATGATATGACGTCTGAAGAACAGTCATTTCCAATAATAAAATGCTAAAGTAAAAAAATGGCGGCTACGTCATTTTGCAATAAGACTCTTCAAACACTGCACCTGCTTTGCCTCAAAATGAGCCTTGCCTGGCGCCCCTGTGAAAGAGGCTAACTCAATTTGATCCCTCTTCAGCCAGATACGAGATAATTCAACTCAATGTGATAGAATACATGCAACATGTATCAGAAGAAAAGTTAGTAGAGCGCTGCTAGTATCCTCAAAAACAACGGGTGCTCTTGGAGGGTGCAAAAGTTCAACAAAAAGGGAGGGAAAAATCCTAGTAGTTGACTTAAAAAGTCCAAAACAATCTCTATTTAGTGGGCTAATACATTAAAATTCACCAACGCATATCGGCCATACAGCCTTCATCAGGGTGTGTGTGTGACAATAAAACAGGAATTTATGTGCTAGCGCAGTATTCACAACTATGAAGTTGACTCGAAGTGCTTTCAAATACATACACATACACACACATACCCACCTGTACTCTGCGCGACCCCCCCTGAGAGGAGCTCTTGTTTCCTGTCTCCCGTCTCCTGTCTCGGGGGGGAAACACCTACTCTCCTTTTCATGAGTCACTCCACCTGCGACAGCTCGGAGAGTCGCTCGCCCACCTAATATGACAGACTTCCTGTGTGAAGAAACACGGGTGAAATGTTGAGGAAACATTTGGTGACGCATTCAATTAAAATTGTCTTTTGTCTTTTGTCTTCTGTCAATGAATGGATCCTACAGCCGACAATTTAAAGGGCCAACCAGTTTTACTCACTCTTTTTGAAAATCGGACGGTCACCCCAAGTTAAACTCACATGCAAGGCTTCATAATGGTGCGTCACCTCGCCTGGCTGTGTTTCCCGGTGTTTCCCAATTGACATAAACAATGCAGAGCCATGAGCGAATCACAAAAGCCTTTCTTTGTTGCGTCACATCGAAAGAAGGCATTGCCCACTAAGGTTTATGTCAACCCATTTTTATAAAAACATGTCGAGTAATTTTTTTCTGCTTGTTTTCAAAACATGCAACGCCTGGTGGCCTGAAACCTAGCTTAGCCTAGCCATCAGCTGGTTGCTCTCAGATACACACAGAGCACAAAGCCGGTTTACACAGCCTCCCCACTTTGGTCGATCCATGCCTGCAGTTCGCCTAGGGGTCGAAAAAGCACAACCCTGAATGAAGCCTGCACGCCTCCGTTGGCGCCCCTATAGTGCAGTACCACCCGGGGAGGTGGCGAGTCTATAACCCATAGCAATCTCTCTGCAGAGCAGGAGGAGGGAGCCAATCAGAGATGGATATCCACGAGAAACCCGGAACACCCTCTTGTTTGTCCACAAGCCACCTTGCTAGCTTGCAGAAACGGCTTGAAACAAAGCAACCAGAACGTTTTTTAAACAGGACCAATGCGTAACGCATTCAATAACAATGAGGAACACAGCAGTACTAATGAAAAAACGATGAGTGGACATCTTTAATCGAATTGTATCATATCGTGGGGCATTCTTAAGTATCGAAAATAATCAAATCGCTGGCCCCTGTCCAATGCCTAGCTCCATAACATAATAGAAGTGGGAAAGCATTTGGAAAAAATGTAATGGTATCGTATCATGGGGAATTCTTGAGTATCGAAAATAATCGAATCCCTGCTTTAAGAAATCGATACCGTATCGTATCATCATGCAGGCTGTGATTTACACGCCTAGTGTATATATGCTGCATGTCTGTGTGCTACATGTATACACCATTGAGCAAGTTGTTTTTTTTTTCGGGGATCAATAAATTACATTACATTACATTACATTACATTTGGCAGACGCTTTATAACCAAAGCGACTTTCAAAAGAGGACATAATCAAGCCAACATCACAAGCAAATACAAAGTGCACATTATACAGAACAACAAGTGCAGTTGCAAAGAGGGGTTAGGTTTTTTCTTTTTTTTGTCATATAGAGTAAATAATGAGTACACACACACACAAACACACACACCCAAACTAAACTAAACTAAACTAAACTAAACTAAACTAAACATCATGTCAGGTGTCTGGGGCAAGGCCAGTTCAAGCATTAGTCTAGTAAATGATCTCTTCATGAGTCACTACAGCTGCTACAGCACTGAGAATCGCTCATCCAACATAACTAGTTAACACCTCTGTCACGACCCACACCACACACATGCACCCATGCACGCACGCACGCACCCACACACGCATGTGCATGCATGCCCGCGCACACACACACACACACACACACACACACACACGCACACACGCACGCACACACACACACACACACACACACACACACACACACACACACACACACACACACACACACACACACACACACACACACACACACACACACACACACACACACACAAGATCACATACACTGTACTTATTACATACATGCACACACATCAGTTGTGTGTGTGTGTGTGTGCGTGTGAGTATGTGTGTGTGTACATCGCGTGCATGTTTGTGTGTGTGTGTGTGTGTTTGGAGGGGGTGCTGAGATTAAGAATACCGACACATGAGTCATCTGTCAGATCACCACCCTCCCTCTCTCTTTCTCTCTCGTTCTCTCTTTCCATCTATCTCTCTCTCTCTTCGGTCTCTCCATCAGACCATCCCTACCTCCAACTCTCTCTCTGTCTGTCTTAGATGGCCTTCTCTCTCCCTCCCTCCCTCTCTCTCTTTCTCTCTCTCCCTCTCTCTCTTCTATCTCTCCGATCACCTTCTCTCTCTATCTCTCTATTTCTCTTCTGTCTCTCCATCAGATCACCCCCCCTCCCTCTCTTCTCTCTTTCACCAGTCTGTCTGTGTGTCACGCACTCATTAAGAATCCCATGCAGTGAAATGTCAACAGGCTCACTCCTCCTCCTCCAGAACCCCCCAACCCCCCCCCGCCCCCCCGCCAGTGGTGTAGTCTACGTAGAACGCGGGTATACAGAGTATACCCACTTCTACATTTCAGGGATTTCAGTATACCCACTTAAAATTGATCGATCCATTGTTTTGAATAGCACAAATATATACAGTATACCAACTTCAAAAAATGCTCAAATTACAGTATACCCACCATAAAAAAGTAGACTACACCACAATCCCCCCATCCCTCCCCCCCCACACACACACACACACACACACACCACTCCACTCCACTCCACTCCACTGGGTAGTAAGTGGAAACCCTCTCATTTGACTCCCACCACCTACGCCAGTCGGCTAAATATACACTGCTTGGCGAATTGTGTGTGTGTGTGTGTGTGTGTGTGTGTGTGTGTGTGTGTGTGTGTGTGTGTGTGTGTGTGTGTGTGTGTGTGTGTGTGTGTGTGTGTGTGTGTGTGTGTGTGTGTGTGTGTGTGTTTGTGTGTGTGTGTTTTCTGTCTCCCTCCACACATACACACACAGTCTGCAGACACGCAAACACGCACACACACACACACACACACACACACACACACACACACACACACACACACACACACACACACACACACACACACACACACACACACACGCACACACGCACACGCACACACACACCACAAAGAAAGCTTGACAAGAGTTGCTAATTACCAGCTGTCAGAGTCATCACAGAATGTCATCACAATTTTTCTCATGCTGCCGCTACGTAGGCAATCTTGGCTATTTAAAAAAAAACATAGATTTATGAACGGTGCCAGAGAAATGGAGAGTAAGACAGCCTACACACAATGTCCACATGCAGATGTATGGGAGCATGTTGTGTAGCCTGATTATCATCGACTTTCAAATCTCTTCGAGACGTGGTCTGACCAAGAGCATAACAATTGACATCTCCCAAACGGCATGGTTGACCCGCCTCCCTTCGTTTTGCTACTGGTTGTTTGCTTCCTGACAAAGTGGGAGGAGTTCCCGATTTTTCTGGAGCTCAGAGACGATATTTGTATTGTTCTTGGGTCACTAGTCAATGGTAAGGCGTGGCATATTAAAAATAAAATGAAATGATATAGCGAATAAAATGTGAATTATTTATTGTCATTTACGTGTGTCTCTTAACAAGATCAACAAGATACGGTATGTAAGCCAGGACAAGCCTTGGGATGACGAGGAAACAATGAAGGGTTAGTTTTAACCATTCACCTACAAAGGGAAACCATAAAAATTACCAATATTCAGATTCCTGGTTAACCATTAAACATGTGCATTCTAAGTCATGTATGATGTAATGAACTACACATGCTTAAGTTGGACGAGGGGTGAAAGTGAAAGTGAAAGCCCCATTGTGAAACTCCAACTCCCATTGTCATTGTGACACAGCATTCCATAGCACACAAGTGAACACGGCACACTGCAAAATTGCATTTATGCCTCACCCGTGCAAGGGGGCAGCCCTCAATGGCGCCCCAAGGGAGCAGTGTTTCGGGACGGCACCATGCTCAAGGTACCTGATCATGAAGAGGATGGGGGAGAGCACTGGCTGATTACTCCCCCCACCAACCTAGCGGGTCGGGAGTCGAACCAGCAACCTTTGGGCCACAAGCCTGATGCCCTAACCACTTACCCATGACTAGTGAATTTCTTTGTCAACTGTACCTGACCTCAGGAGGTCTCCTTGGACCCAGGGCCGTATCGAAAACACGGGAGTTTCAGTCTTCTCCCTTTTTCTTTTCATCTTTTGTGTCACCTCATTTGCACTTAAACGAGAACTGTTTATATTTGTCATCACGTCAATGTGTGTGTGTCTCTGCATTAAGTGTTCTCTGTCTGTCACTTCACTCCACCTGGTAAATGGAAGTTTAAAGGTGTACTGTCACAACAACAGTGTGACTGGAGGTGCTCTAGGTCAGGGTTTCCCAAAGTGGGGTGCGTGCACCCCTGGGGGTGCGCGGACTGCCATAAGGGGGTGCATGAGCTGAATAGATCAATGGCTGATATGTGTGTTTTTATACAGAATTCATGAACATTATGTAGTTTTTAATTGTTTGGTGAATTGTATGCTTTAAGGGTCCATCTGAAGTGTAAATAACTCCTAGACTTGTAATAATGGCAGAAATAACGTCAGGGCTATTGAAAATCAGGATTGCCCAAAAAGTGTGGCTGTGCAACATTCGCTTAGGGGGTGCGCGAGCGACGTTGAAATGTAAAAGGGGGTGCGCAGGGGGAAAAGTTTGGGAAGGTGTATTTGTGGTGGGGGGTGGGGGGGGTTGTGGTTGAGATAGAGATACAGGATATAGAGATATAAGATATAGAGACTATATAATAGGGATGAATTAAGGTAAATTGGGTCACCTTTTTGCATATAAGTGAATGGGAAAAAAGTGGCCCAATTTACCTGAATTCTTACCTGGTTCTCACGCAGATGGATTTTCATCCATATCAGGGAATCTTCACAAGCATTTGTAGTTGTACCATAGATGTTCATGTCAACATAGACCACAGTACATTGTGAAAAATAAATCCAATAAAGGAACTTTCAAAAAGGGCCTATTTGTCCAGTAGGGCCAAGAGGCAGGTGCTTTAGCACCACCACGTCCATAGCCAGACACTGATAACATTTCAGACAGTTCCGGCGGTGTCCCATTCAAATGAATGGAAAAGTAGCGTACTAGCTTTGGCTGGGGGGGTGATTTTGAACAGGACTGGCCGTGCATGCCGATGTTGTCTGTGTGAAATGCAGAGTAGAACACACCAGCTGAAACTAAGCTGAAAGACCTCAGTCGTCTCACTGCTGTTCCGCCAAGCTCTGGTGTGAATTAAGCCTTAAAGTCTGAAAGCCAGGCAGAGTTCATGGGTAGCTGAGGGTTTAAAAAACAGTGTTTTAGAGTGTTTTGGTTTTCTTGGCAGCTGTCAATCCAGCACATAGGGTTCGTCTTTGTGTGACAATTAGGCCTAAGGACTAAGCTGTTGTGTTTCCTGTGCATATCCTCTTAGAAACCGGCCCACCAAATGTCCAGTCTTTTTTCTTTGGTCCGAGTCCACGTCTGCCTGGCCAAAAGCCTAAGTGGCTAGAGGGTCAAAAAGCAAATGTCAGGCCCCATGTGGATGGGGCTTGTAGTGTTTGTGTTGGTGGTTAAATCCAGGTGAGAGGATTTGCCTTTTCAAAGGTCAGGCGAGCATGCAGTCTGGCTGGCTTTAAAGGTGGGTGTGTCAGTGTTTATGTTAGTGTGTCAGGTGGGATGAGGTGTGTGTGTGTGTGTGTAGTGGGATGAGGTGTGTGTGTGAGTATATGTGTGTGCGCGCGTGCACGTCTGTGTGTGTGAGGTAAGGAGAGGTGTGTGTGTGCTTTTGTGCTTATGTGCGTGTGTGTGTGTATGTGGTTGGATATAGAGTACTATATATGTGTGTGTGTGTGTGTGTGTGTGTGTGTGTGTGTGTGTGTGTGTGTGTGTGTGTGTGTGTGTGTGTGTGTGTGTGTGTGTGTGTGTGTGTGTGTGTGTAGGTTGAAGTAGTATTGGGATTTTGTGTGTGTGTGTGTGTGTGTGTGTGTGTGTGTGTGTGTGTGTGTGTGTGTGTGTGTGTGTGTGTGTGTGTGTGTGTGTGTGTGTGTGTGTGTGTGTGTGATGGGTGGGCGATGCGTGGGATGCGTGGGATGGGTGGCCAGGTGTCTCTCAGGAGATGATGAGGACAGACGACCACTTTGTCCGTCTTAAACATCAAGACAAGAAGCTTAGCTACCGCCACCACCACCACACCACAACACCATCCCCGCTCGTCAATGACGTCTTTCAGTCAAGCCAGCAATGTTGCCAGATTGGGCAAAGTGGCCCCATCCATATGGGCTGTTTAGGGTGACCATCTGTGGGTGAAGGAAAGAAAAAGGTATTGGTTGGGTTTTTCTATAGGCTTTTGGACATACACAATAGATAGATGGGCTATTATTATGTATGTGGTGAATTTTGGTAAATTGGGCCACTTTTTTATTTTGCATATAGGCGAATGGCCCAGAGTGGCCCAATTTACCTGAATTCACCACATATCAATAGATATTTAAAGGCCAACTTCCGATAAAACTCAGTTTTACTCACTCCTTTCGAAGATCGGACGGTCACCCCAAGTTAAACTCACTTGCAAGGCTCTCATAGCGGTGCGTCAACTCTCCTGGCTGTGTTTCCCGGTGTTTCCCAATTTACATCAATAATGCAGAGAAACGAGCGAATCACGAAAGCCTTTCTGTGTTTCGTCACGTCGAAAGAAGGCGTTGCCCACAAAGGTTTATATCGACCCATTTATCTAAAAACATGTCGAGTAATTTTTTTCTGCTTGTTTTCAAAACAAGCAACGTCTGGTGGTCCGAAACATAGCTTAGCTTAGCTATCAGCTGGTTGCTACTCTCAGGTACACACACAGCACAAAGCCTCATACATAAAGCCTGCTCACTCCGGTTGCTCCGTGCCTACAGCTCGCCTAGGGGTCGCTGTCGAAAGAGCACAGCCCTGAATGGAGCCTGCACGCCTCCGTTGGCGCCCCTATAGTGCAGTACCATCCGGGGAAGTGGCGACTCTGTTTCCCATTACATTCTCTCCCAAGGCTGGAGGACTGAGCCAATCAGAGACGCGTTTCTTTGAGAGCAGGAGGAGTGAGCCAATCAGAGACGCATTTCCACGAGAAACACGGAACACTCTCTCGTTTCTCCACAAGCCACCTTGCCAGCTTGCAAAAACGTCTTGAAACAAAGCAACCAGAACGTTTTTTAAAACAGGACCAACGCGTAACACATTCAATAACAATTGGGAACACGGCAATATTAATTAAATTACGTTGAGAGGCGATCTTTAATGTTTAGAATTTATTTTAGAGTTAGAGCTTCCTGGCAGTTTTTCGAGCATTTACTGTCACATCTGGCAACCCATGGAGCTGACGTCTTTTCAACCAAGCCAGTAGCACAACATTCCAGCTCCATCTGCACTGCACTGCACTGCTGTTAGCTGATTGGCAACTGGGGAAACAATGCGAAAAGGTTTCAACAAGCGCATACCACCGTGTGGAATTATCTGACCTAAATAACAATAACACGAGTATAGGCAATGACGTTATATAGTTATGTAGCCTTGGCCTCAGCCTCAACCAGCGTTTTGTCGAGATGGGCCGCTTTGTCGAGATGAACTATCAATAGTTCCAATAGGGCTTTTTTGCCTGTTCATCAATTTTCATCAATTTCGATTTCGTTTTCATGTTTTTGTGCATAGGCTAACCAGATGAAAAAACCCTGTATAACATACAGCAAACCCAAAACCTAGCCCTAGCCCCTACTGAAGTGAGTAGCCCATGTGTAGTGTACTGGCTTGGTAGCTCAGATCGATGGGTAGCTGATATTGACACAACACCGGCTACCTGAAGGTATTTGTGACGGCATTTGGGAAGTGTGTTATCTAGGAGTTTTTTATGACTCATGCTGGGCTGTTAGCCCGGGGCAACAATAGCCTGGCAACCCCAGAGGGTTCTTTGCGGCTAATTACCTTAGCGCAAAAACAACACAAACACACTAGCTATTTCCTGAAGAGCTCTGACCACAGATTCTTTACAACAGGGTTAAGATGAAGCCGTTTTAACCTTTTATTGGCCACTGCACTTTATGTCTGTCCTGTGGATATGTTGTTGTTGTCTATATGTGCTTATGCCTTGCTGCACACTTAATCGCTCCTTTTGGGGACGATAAAGAAAGTTGAAAGTAGAGTATTAGCCTGACAAATCCAATACTGGTGCTTTGGTAGATGTAAAGAATGCTGTAAAGTACAAGTGGCTGGGAAGCACATTGGCTTTAAATAGGCTATTTAGTTTCATTGTACAGGCAAGTATGACTTCATGACAAAACAAATATTCTAGACGCATATTGCACAAGACATTGCCCTGTGCCACAATTCCATCTGTTATTTTCTGCAATGTAATTATATCAAATGCGCTGTATACTTCACATTTTTACTGACATGTTCACTCTTTGGAAATGATCAGATCTGATTTCCCCCATGAAACTCTACAAGCAGCAGCAAGTAGGTGAGAGAGAGAGAGAGAGAGAGAGAGAGAGAGAGAGAGAGAGAGAGAGAGAGAGAGAGAGAGAGAGAGAGAGGGAGAGAGAGAAGCCGCCACTCCACAGTGAGGGGAAGTCCTCCACCTAAAGGATCTGTGGTATTTCCTGTTGGCCTGTGGGATAAACGAACGCATCTAAAGAGCGGACAGGAAGCTTCCTGTTTGAACACTTCCTGTCAGCCATCTGTCCACTTCCTTCCTCATCCCTATCGTTTAGTCTTTGGTATGTGTGAATGTGGCGGTGGGAAAAGGTGATTGGTTGAGTAGTCGCGATATGGAGCTCTCTCTTTGTCTCGTTGTTTCTTCTGAATTAACTTAATCTTCAACTTTCAACTTTATTGTCCCCAACATGGGCAATTAAAGTTTCAAAGTGCATATCAGTCTCCTAAATACATATACCATTCTTGTAATGCCATGTATGTATGTAGGAGACTGTACTAGATATGCACTTTAAGTATGCACTTTAAGTATGCACTTTATGTATCTCTGTGGTGGCACTTTATGTCTGTATGTTTTCATGTCTGTCAGTGTTAGGTGTTATGCAGCAGCTTTGTATGTCCAAGACAAATTTGGGTAAGACTTTGCTTTACGGATCGCTAATAAGGTGGTAATTTCATGTTAATTTCATAGTTATTTCAGGGTAACAACTGTTTGTTTTTAGTAACAACAGCAAAATAGCCATACAGTTTCCAGTGCATTGTGGTGACACCCTGATGACTCGCAGCACGGTGACACTTTGTTGACACACACACACACACACACACACACACACACACACACACACACACACACACACACACACACACACACACACACACACACACACACACACACACACACACACACACACACACACACACACACACACACAATGCACTGGAAACTGTGTGGTTATTTTGCTGTTGTTACTAAAAACAAACAGTTATTATCCTGAAATAACTATGAAATAACTATGAAATTAACACGAAATTATTACCTTATTAGCGATCCGTAAAGTAAAGTCTTACCCAAATTTCCTTGGGGACCAATAAAAAGAATCTTGAATCTTGAATCTTAAATGTGTGCAGCAAGAACATAAACACGCAGACAGATAACAAGACAAGACAAAATTATGCAGTAGCATAGCAACATTCTTTGGTTCGGTTTTGCTATGTTAATTTAACACTTGGAAAGTCAAATGTAACACTATTCTCGAGCATATTTGGTGATAATTGCTTGTATTGAATTAGTGCTGCAACGTGCACTGTGTACAGCAGAAGGAAATATGCACACCCACCATTTTTCTGTTACTAATTATTTATTTTACAATGTTTCAGCCTATAAGACCTTCATAGCTTTAAAGGGACACTGTGCAGGAAATGGTCAAAAAGGGTACTGCAACTATGGTGCTCATTGAAACTGGGCTGCCTATTGCCAAATTTGATCTTTTCATGAAAGTTAACTAAGTAATAAACAAATATTTTCTAGTATGGTCCAAGCACAGTAATTTTTGCAGCTAAAAATGGCTATTTTTGGAAATTCAAAATGGCGGACCATGGAGAAGATCCCCCTTTTCATGTATGAAAATTGCAATTTTTCCAGTCATAATGAATACTTAGAATTTGATGCTGGTGGTAAGTATTCATGAAAAAGGTAACATTAGTGAATGGGCAGCATGAATTCTGGAAATAAACTACTAAAAATCTCACACAGTGTCCCTTTAACTTACATGATGAAATTCTACGGAAGTCCTCAAGCGATACCAACCAAAAAAATAAAGAAACAAGAAATAATTTGCAAACTAATTTGGTCATTTCTTATATGCACCTGCCAGTTTTGAGGTGTGCAAAAAAAAAGCTTTTTACAAGTTTCACAAACAAAAACAAATCCCAAAAGGCCAAAGGGCATGCACTCGTCTTGGGCCTTGCCCCCTCATTACAGTTGTGGTGTAAATATGGAGGCCTTTGTGAAAAGGCAGGTGTTAAGTGCTCAGGTTGGCCGGTCACTTCTTTACTCCCCATTGTATTGAGTAGGCTATCGCTGAAGTGAATTGTCTTGTTGATTGCGGAGACAAGTCGGTCCCAATAGTGCCTTGGGTCATCGTCGTCTTGGCTGTAGTAAGATGGTTGCGCGATAGGGGATAAGCACACAGTAAATGTTGCAGTGTTAATTCAACACTTAAACAGTTCATTTAAGTCCAAATGATGTCAAATCAACTCTCTAAGTGTTAAATGAGCACTGCAGAATTTACTGTGCACCTGCCTCTTTGCCCTGATGGACAGTAAATGCCCTTTTTGAAAGTTCCCTTTTAAACAAAAATGTCACAATGTACTCTCGTCCATGTTGACATGATTGTCTACAAATGCTCGATGATCAAAGGTATGTGACTATAATACATTAAGGCAGCTGGAAGCTCCACTACTTGGTGTGAGTAGCTTGTTCTTTACTACCCCTGTGTAATGCATTACAAGGTGTTTACAAGCTTTAGTCAACAATAGCAATGAAACCAATGAAACCAACAACATAAAAGGTAATAGGCCTATAAAGTGACATTAAAAAAGACAGTAGCCATGCTAGAAAATAGGTCAGCACCTGAAAAAAAAAACAAGCAGACAATAAACAAGGCAGGAAATTAGTCATTGTAATATAGGCCTACATGTGACACCCACGCACACACACAGTACAAATGATGTGCTTGTGGTATATAAAAGTAATGGTGGGGTGGCGTCCGTGCCAATGCCTTATCCTGAGCGTATCGCTCGGTGCGTAATTCCAAGAGCAGTATAATGAAAAGGAAGAAAGGAGTCACACTCCGGAGCTGATGATGGGCTAGACCCGAAACGTTTGTCCCTTGTCTGTCGGTTTTATTTACTTTTTTCGCCTTTGTTTAATACAATTTTTGATTCTGCATTCAGCTCCAGTGTGGTATATAAAACACATATTGGAGAAGCTGCAGGTGGATGGCTCTGATGTAGTAAACACAAAGTGTTTTGTCTGAAGAGGAGGGGAAATCCCCCATTGCTACAGGCCTTTCCTGCTGCCACACAGTCTCAATCAGTGTCATGCTGAACTTACCGGCATTGTCATTGGCCGTTTCCTAATGTCTAGTGTGCGTCCTTCGAAGGCTATCAGCTTTCGTAGTCACACCCAATGATTGGATACTCTTATCCAATCACTGGAGTATTCAATCACTGGGCATGACTAATTAGGCTGACACACTTCCAAGGCTCATACACTTAGACATTGGGAAATATGATTGTCTGCTCACTGAGGTGATAGTTCAGCCCTTGGAGCAGACATGAACATGCATACCACAACGTGCATACCTGTACATAAATGCACACACCCAAACCCACACACTGTACGCACAACTGCATACCAATCGGCTTACATACTACATATAGTACGTATACACATACATAT
>NC_085857.1:20144548-20152048 GCF_034702125.1 Engraulis encrasicolus
AAGCCCAGATGTGGGGGGCTTAGCGCGCTGCGCCACAGCACCCCCCGATTAATTAAACTTTTAATCCTAGCTGGAGCCCCTTTAATGTACAGTATTAGTAACATGAAAATTGATGTCTTAGGAATATAAATGCTCAAAAGACAGTGTAACATATCCCACTCAAACAGCAGAATATATTCAGTCGCACTTAAGCTACCATGTAGGAGTGCTTGTGAAATTTACCTTTGAGTTTTAATTGTGTGTATGTACAACTTTAGCCCTGTTAAAGAAAAAAATGTTGAGTTTGGCCTGCAACTTCATCCAAGATTTTACTTTTGGCCCCTTGTGACATACACTGTAAAAAATGCCCGTTGAAATTACGGCAAAAAACTGTCAAATTGCAACAGTCAGTGACCATAAAATGTAAAACAGTTTGTCTCTGTATTAAATACGGCAAGCTACTATTAAGTCAAAAAGCACTACATGACTTTATTTTTGACAGGTGTCATATGTAGAAAATACTGGACTGTTCTCTGTAAACGAAAATATTGGAAAAGTCGTCAAGAAACGGTACATGACTTTATTTTTCACTGGTGTCGTATGTACACAGCAAATTTGTCAGAGTTAGATTGATCAGACTGGTTAGACTGGTGTTCAGCCAAAATCTAAACACCAAGAGTTGCAGCAAGACTACACAGTGTTATTTGACTCCTCTGGATCGGAGTTGTTGAGCTAAGAGAGCTAGAGAGTTAATGTTTAATTCCCCAGAGAGTTATGAAAACCATGCCTCCTCAAATGTCAAATGTTTTGGCAACATGAGCAGCCATTTTTGTTGAGTCCCCTATAAGTGAACCAAACTCAATCCTCTGTAAGTGAACCAAATTGTGAACCAACAGACAAAGAACTCGGTTCTGCTTTTCTTCACATTGTGTATACTACAAAAAGTAGGTGCTCTCTCTGGTCGTGTTAGGCTTTTTGAGTCCTCTTTTTGTCCAATAGATCTCTTGTGATTGCACTTGTTCCAGGTGCAACTTGTCAAACCACTGATAGGCTGGTTGTAACAGGCAGAGTTTGATGTCAACATGCTATTTGATTAGTAGCCATCAATTAACTTAGATTACAACCCTCTGCATGTGTTCTAGTTCATCCTGCGCAAAATTTCCCTTATTGAACTTTGAGGCTTTGCCATCAGAGTTTTAGATTGAGAGGCAAATTCACAAAGTAAAGCTCTATAAAATTCAGAATATCCTTATTTACATTCCTCCTACCCAACAGAAAGCAATGGAGGTTATAATGAATTAAATATTAATTACTCCACAGAAAACAGATTGCCTGTCTGCTTGGCTCCAGGTGCCTCCACGTTGTAGATTTGACAACAGTGAAGCTGGCAACTGAATAAACTGTGCAACAGTTAAGGACTTTTTGCAATAATTCACAGTAACTTATATATTTCTCCGGTAACAGCCTACAGTTTAGCCTCATTTAATGTGTAAAATATACCTATAGGCTAGCATCATTTGAAAAACTCTACCTGGGACAGTAATCCCTTGATTCAGTCTCTTAGAAGTATACTAGTCTATTTGAAACTGTCATTCTACTTCATCCAAATCAATCTGTCAATCAATTCCTGACCTCACCTGAGTGCTAAGGGCTGTCATGCAATGATTAACTTACTGCCTGCACCTGCGAAATGCCTCATCACTCGGGTCACATGGTTCACTTGAACATGTATTTAAACCGGGACTGTTGCATTGTACTGCTCACTGGTTGGTAGCTAGCTAGCTAGCTGGCTGACTGGCTGTAAGGCCGGCCGGCCGACCGGCCTGCCCTCACCTGGCCTGACCTGGCCGGCCCGGCTAGCAGGTCACGTTGTAAGGGTGGCGGTATGGCTGGCTAACTAGCTTGTTTGTTAGCGTGCTTGCCCCGCTAGCTGTGGCCTTCATTTTACTCAAGGTTATTTTCAGGCCTTTCTCACCTATCATGTGAAATTTATGGGAATTCCACTTAAATGCAACACGTATAAACTTTGAATCCTACGCCTGAGCAACACAATTGTGCTGCTGGTTTAGCAATACATTCTGTGGAATGAATAGAGATTCACCTTAAAAACAAATGCTTTATACTGTAAATTGAACAGTCATACCGTCAAGGCATAAATAATTTCTGTTGTTTTAACAGAAATTGACTGTAAAATAGGCAAATGAATGCTGTGGAATGGTTAGTATTTCACTTAAACAACAGGGTTGCATTGTTAATTATACAGCTGTATACCATGAGCCTACATGAGTGTCACTGTTATTTAAACAGTAACTCCCCTTTATTGTAACATCTTGAAAATGTTGATTCTACAAGTCTTAATTTACCTTACCGTAAATCCATATACAAGATCTCTGTGTTTTATACGGTGAAAAAATGGCAACCACAGCTGCCAGTTTTTCACCGTAATTTTGACAAGAATTTTTTTTACAGTGTACCTACTATATACAGTATATTCCCAGTAAACTACTGTATATTTACACTGTATACTACACATACCGTACAAATACACTAAAGTAACCCAGATGAGTACTGTGTGGTTGATGAGTACAGGATTGTGTTTCTCGAAAGCGTAGTAGTTAGCGAGTTTGCAACGTGGGTAGTTGGCAATGGGAAATGGCATTGTAAACAACAAAGTAGCGAATGAAGTTAGCAACTATGGTTTCGAGAAATGCACCTCAGATGAGTGCTGTGTTGTTGCGTGGTTGCTGCATGTGACCGTTAGTCAGTGTGACCTTCTACCGAGTGAGAAGCGACAATTTACTTCCTCCCCGAGCTTCCCTTTGACTAAATACAGAACCACACACACGACCAGAAGAGCACCTGGAGGACACACAAACATGCGCATGCATGTATGCACACACACATACACACAAACAAACACACACACACACACACACACACACACACACACTCACACACATACTGTACACACGCAGGCATACACGCATGAACACCCACAAACATGCACACATTCATGCACGCACACTTGCACGCACACATACACGCACACACACACACACACACACGCACGAGAGAGAATGTAGCGTGAGATATCATCTAGTGTATACAGCAATAACCGCCCACCAGCCAAGCCAGCCCAGCCAGCATTGAGACACCCACACCCACACACACACACACACACACACACACACACACACACACACACACACACACACACACACACACACACACACACACACACGGTCCTCCCCGTCTGTTCCCCTTTCCTGACAATAGAGAATACAAGGGGAAACACCCAGGTGCGTCTGCTTCTGCCGCCCACACACACACACACACACACACACACACACACACACACAGGGCTCTAAATTAACACACGCCAACACGCCAAACACGGGTGAAAATTAATTTTGGCTAGTAGACAAAAATACCTACCCGCCAATTTGGCTAGTAGCGCCCGAGTACAGTAACTTATGAACGGTAAACCGCTGCTCTGACGAACGTTATACGGCGAGATTTCCTACATTACCCATGGGCACTAGCGTCACGAGGTAGACTCCCACCGTGGGCTTTCCAGTGCATCGAGCGTCGACTCCATGCTGTTGCGCGCGCCAGGATTGAAAACATTTCAGACGACCAGCCTTCTGTCAGCTAAGCTGCGCTCACACTATTCCGACAGGCAGCTCTCCTCCTATGCTCTCGTCGCTTTCGCTACAACCTTTTTAACGTCACTACTGTTATTATTACTATATGAACCTTGCTGTAACAGGCTGCATTTTTTAAGCAGCGAGACCCTGACCGTTTCAATAACAGGACTTACGCAGATTATGCATAGCGCTACTTCTGTTGTGTAGACGTTTTGTGCGAGTGATGAGAATGTGGCGGGGGTTAGAGCAAGGTTCTGTGTTTGGTGAATGCTAGTAGTAATTGTAAATAGTGACGTTAAAAATGAGTGGTTGTGGAACGAAATAGCGACCAGGGCAGAGGAGGAGAGCCGACTGTCAGAGTAGTGTGACCGTAGCTGTCAGTTCAGTTGTCTTCTGAAATGTTCAGAGTCCTGGCGCAACTAAGTTGGAAAGCCCACGCCATCGAAAAGAAAAAAAAGCACGACGAAGCTGTGGAAGTAACAAAGGAAGTGAAGATTCCCGAGATATCATTTACTTTTAATTAAACTAGGCTTCTTGTCATTTTGTTGCGCATGGTACAGAAGAGCTCCTCCTCTCTCCTCTCATCTCTTCTCCTTCCTTGGGGTGTGCGTATGTGAGGTTTTGTAGTGTTTGGCTGTGTGCTTGGTCACTGTAGGCCTATGTTAAAGGTCTGATATGTGAGTGGCTTGTGTGATGTGATTCAGCTGCTTTCAGAGGAATTGAACAAAAACTAATTAAATTAATTAGGCCTAAGTAATGAAAGTAAAAAATAAAGCAGAAGTTAAAAAATAATGAAAAAAATATATAGCCTATAATATGCTTATTATGTAGGCATATAGTAGCCTATGCAGGCCTATAGTGTATCTGTGTTGTAGAAACAGTTGGACAAAATGACCATTTAATTAGAAAAAAAAAACTAGCCTAATGCATAGTTTATTTTGGCGAGATTAAAAATGGCTAGTTGAACTTCTGTTTGGCTGGTAAGAAAAAATGTCCACTAGCCAAATTGGCTGGTGGTGGAAAAAGTTAATTTAGAGCCCTGCACACACACACACACACACACACACACACACACACACACACACACACACACACACACACACACACACACACACACACACACACACACACACACACACACCGACACACAGAAACACACACACACACGCTATGAGCACAGATGTGTTGCTACCACACACCACAGACTTCTGTGTCACGCACACACACATGGATACACACACACACACACACACACACACACACACACACACACACACACACACACACACACACACACACACACACACACACACACACACACACACACACACACACACATGGATACACACACACACACACACACACACACACACACACACACACACACACACACACACACACACTGTAGAACATTGCAGACAGTTAAACGCAAAACAGTAAGTTGCCCTGCTGCCATAAGTTTTTTAAGTTAAAGGATAACTTCTGCCAATTTCAATATGCTGTTGTATTGCTCACGCTACCTTTGACTTGTGCGGCATGTTTCGAGTCAGCCCTTTCCGAGATCTGAGCTATTCTAATGGGGGCAGATTTTGTTTACATTCAAAATGTTGTCTACTCCAAAGAGTTAGTTGTCTGCTGATGTTTCATAACCTTTTGGATGTTATTGGGAATAAATCAAGATGTTTTTTTGGTTTTTAAATTTTTTTTAAACATACACCTGCCCCCATTACAATGACCAGGACCTCGGAAAAGGCTGAAAAAGAAAAGAAAAAAATCTCAGGTACTGAAAAGTCCAGGGCAGTGTGAGCATTACAACTGCATGTTGAAATTGTCAACAAGAACAAACCGTGTCAAGAACAAAGTAAACAAAGTCACAGGTCAGGCTACAGGAAGGTGTCGCTGGTTAGTTTTTGTCATGAAGGGAAGCTCTCTCAGCAGTGTTGCCAGATTGGGCTGGTTCCCGCCCAATTGGGCTGCTTAGGATGGCCGTGTGCGGGTAAAAATGGCATTTATCAGAAAAACCTGCCCACTTTTTGCCATAAAAATCAATAGAATTGGGCAGGATTTTGTGCTTCTAGGCGGGTTTTGAACATTTTTTGGGCTGGAAATCATCAGCCTCATCTGGCAACCCTGTCTCTCAGGAAAGAAGGATGTTCATAAGCCTCTTAAGAGGTCGAGAGGGCTGCCCCCTATACTACTCTTGTAGCCAGGGAGGCTGACACGGGGGGACAAAGGGGTCAGCTGTCCCGGGCCCAGGGAGATTGGGGGCCCATAATTGAGTCTTCATTACATTGAATGTATTGGGTGGGGGGGGCCTTTCAGAGGACTTTGTCCTGGGCCCAGCCAAAGCTGTCAGCGGCCCTGCTTGTAGCAGCTGCTAGATTGCTCAACCCAACTGGGAGACAGTGTGGGAAAACAAACATCAACACACATATACACATACACATATACATTGATACATGTTTGAAGAGATATTTTTGTGCATTTAGCCTTTTTATTGTGATAGGACAGTGAAGACAGACAGGAAAGCACGAGAGTGGAGGATTGGGAAATGACCAGTGGCGTAGTCTACGTTGAACGCGGATATACGGAGTATACCCACTTCTAAATTTCAGGGATTTCAGTATACCCACTTAAAATTGTATGATCCATTGTTTTGAATAGCACATATATATACAGTAAACCCACTTCAAAAATGCTCAAATATACATTATCCATAAAAAAGTAGACTACACCACTGGAAATGACCCAAGTTCAGACCTAAAGCACACACACCAGCCCACCGAGCCCTGGCACCACACTATGCACTTGCCATTTATTAATGAACTCATCATAATCAAAACATTTAAAAAATTTTGTAAATTAGTATCCATACTATGACTGCACAGACAAGTGGGAATCGACTTCTACTGGATGAGTTTTACGTGTGTTTGCCTGCTGAATGCTTCTAAATCCAGGCGTTTCATGCCTTCTGGGTCTTTGGAGGACAAACTTCCAGAATTGATGCACTCTAAGAAAGAATTTGTCATTTTTGACACATTTATTGTGTTACTGTAAGGTGGTTTTATTTAACACATAGTGTGTGGAATATGACACAACATGTGTATTATTTGGTTAAAATGCTGTGTTTGACACATTTGTGTGAAAAATTGCAAATTGATAATTCTTATCCTAAATGTATTTTTCAAATTTACAATGTAGCCAAATACTCATCACAAACCAGGACTGTGGTTTGAATATTACACAAAATAGTTTTTTATTTATTTGATACCTTGTTCTTACCCTTTTACTACCCCTTTCTTACACACATCTACAAATGACACAAAATGTGTTGTCCACGAGCACACACATTCAAATGTGTTGTCCCTGAGCACAAACATTTTGTGTCATTTCTGACACAGTACTTTTTGGAGTGTGCAATTGATGCATTGATGTCTGCTGTGTATGTCTTGCTCATTTAATAATATTTCTTGATAATTATTTTTTATTTATTAAGTGTTTACAAATGTTTTTAAGATTTTAAAATGTTGCTGGGACAGCCAAGATAGCCTACATATAGGCCACATTGTACATGTATATGGATGAAGATGGAATCAGACTCAAACATGCAAAGGGAGGGAATGATATTGAGGAAAATAATACAGTCTATGGTGCTGAAAGGAAAGGGCTCCACTGTGAAAAATAGAAACGTTATTTGGCAGCTCTGAAAACAGGTCTGAAAATCTCTACCTGAGGCCCTGAGATCTGTGAGAATTACAGGTACTAGCTGTCCTACATTGACAAGAAGAGCTCTTTCAGTCAAGTGTACAGACACAAACACACACACACACACACACACACACACACACGCACGCACGCACACACACACACACAC
>NC_085857.1:20157048-20159548 GCF_034702125.1 Engraulis encrasicolus
TAAATAGGTTTTAACCCTCAGTTAGTTGCAATATCCTCAACCAGACTTGTCCTGTAATTGCAGATCAGATTAACAAAAATATCTGGATGTATCTTGTCTCCCTCTTCTTTAGAGAACTGTCTCTCGTCAGCAAGGTTTCTGGGATGTCTGGAGTGCATAGCTTTATTGACTTCATGCCATATAATCTCAATTATTTTTAGTCAGGGCTTTGACTGGACTATTCCAGAATGTGTATTTCATTGTTATGAAGGCATTCTAATTTAGATTTGCTTCTAAAGTATGGGTTGTTGTCACATTTCAGCACCTATCCTCTTATGTGCTTCAACTGTGTGACAGACTTCCTCACGTTTTTTCTGTAAAATATCACAATAAACTTGAGTTCATTGCTCCACTGATAATAGCAAACTTTCAAAGGCCTGAGGCAGCAAGGTAGCCGCATATAATGATGCTCCCGCCACCATACTCAGAAGTGGAGATGTAACCAAGAATAACTAAAAATGGGGTTCATTCTGCCAATCTAAAATTAATGGGGTTTCTGTCCAAAAAAATATTGCTGCACCTTTGAGGTTTGCGAAAAAGCATTTATATGCTTCATAAAATTACTGCAAAATATTCTGTAGACCAACGTTGAAACCAAAGTTGAATTTTTCAGGGGAACACATAGTATCATGTTTGGAGGAGAACTGGAGAACCACACCTTCACCAAAACATCATCTCCACCTTTGAGTATGGTGGCGGGAGAATCATTATATGCGGCTACCTTGGTGCCTCAGGCCCTTGTCAGTTTGCTATTATTAGTGGAACAATGAACTCAGAAGTTCATTGAGATATTTTACAGAAAAAATGTGAGGTAGTCTGTCACACAGTTGAGGCACACAAGAGGATGGGTGCTGAAATGGGACAACAACCCATATTTTAGAGGCAATTGACTTTTGAATTGCTTCATAACAATGAAATACACATTCTGGAATAGCCCAGTCAAAGCTCTGACAAAAAACATTTGAGATGATATGGCATGAAGTCAAGAAAGCTATTCACTCCAGATATCCCAGAAACCTTGCTGCAGAAGGGCAGTTTTCTAAAGAAGAGGGAGTCAAGATACATCCAGATTGTTTTGTTAATCTGATCTGCAACTACAGGAAACATCTGGTTGAGGTTATTGCGACAAACTTAGGGTTAAAACCTATTGAATGCAAGGGTGTACTTACTTATGCCTTTCTGTCCTGTGAATGTTTACATCTTATGGCCAATGAAAATAAGTAAACTTGTAAATGCTTGGGTTGAATTAGTTAAAGCAGACTCTGGTTGTTCCTTCTTGTGATTTCCGGGAAGATCAGATCATGCTTTATGACCAATTTTGACAGAAATGTAAGAAATTTCAAAGGGTGTACAAACTTTTTCTTGGGACTGTATGTATCCACACACACACACACACACACACACACACACACACACACACACACACACACACACACACACACACACACACACACACACACACACACACACACACACACACACATACACCCATCCAGTCCATAACATGCCTGAGCCATGCGTCACTAGGACAGGCCAACGATCGCGCTGATCGTAATCCCACACACACGTTTAATTTCTCAAACACTCAGCGTGTGGTATTGGGTAATGGCTAAATGACTCAAGGCCTGCTCTCGCTCTCTTTGATCTTTTCTCGTCTCGTTTCCTCCCCACCTCCCATGGCATTTCCCGGTGGGCCCCGCACCCTTGTGGGCCCCTGCTTTTTTATACTATCGGGGGTGTTGGCAGGCCTATGATGAGGTCAAGAGGGCGTTGGGAGGCCTATGATGAGGTTAAGGGGGGATTTGTTCAGGGATTTGTTCATCAACAAGTTCCATGTTCTATCAATATTATTCAACTTGCAGCATTCTCAAATCACATTAGGTAATCGCTATCACATTATGAAAGCATGTAAAAGAAGCGAGTCCACCTGTCAATGTTGAAAGTTCATCTGTCTATGAAGGATACGAATAGAGTTGATTGTCCAAATTCATCTTGCACCATTCATTAATCGCATTACTTAATCGATATTGCAGTATAGTAACATTTACGTAAACTAAAGGTGGACAAACTTGTTAATACATGCATATTAGTGTTACAATTTAGTATAACAAATCGTTTTAGTATACCAAACAGCAATTGTTTTAAACATGTTTTGATTTTTTTTATAGGCCTATATGAAAGTATGGCAGTGCAACTGCTATATTTTTCAAACGTGTTTTGAATGTTCTTTCTACGTCATGTAGTCTTTGTCTTCCTGTTTTGGCATTTCATTCTTCTGTAGACTTTTTTTAAATGTACATTAAAAAAGTCTACAGAAGAATGAAATGCCAAAGAAGAATGTTCTTTTTGTTCAGTTGTATTACTGATTAATGTGTTTTTAAATACCATGTTATGTCAGTTCCATTCCCTACAGTGGAATAACAATAAATTAGACTTCAGCTTTGACTTGAGAACAGCCAGT